>NC_073338.2:16567500-16790000 GCF_027580225.2 Misgurnus anguillicaudatus
ATGATAGAGAGGCAAACGTGAAAGATTGCAGCTTTTGGAGTCATACACCCAACAATGTTCATTTAATACTGGGGATTTCGCTGTATTCATCTATTGCATTTTGTCTTTCTTCATAATTTTAGTATTACTTTCTCCAAAAAAAAATCCAGGAAAATTAAGTTAATTTGACACAGAATGACCAGCAGGTGTTCACCATTAATGTCTTAATCATCACTTCATTATCTCATTAACTTCAACACTGCTTCAGTGTTAAATTTTAACACCAGTCTCTACACACACCCATCCGGGAGTGGACCATATATACACCCACAGTGTTCATTTAACACCGGGGATTTTGCTGTGTGTGTTTGTGCATGCATGCGTGTGTGTTTAAAAATTGAATATATGAAGAACATGAAGATATTACTCACTGTAGTTTTTGTAGTTTATATTGTGGATCTTTCAGTAGATCAGAGAGCAGCTTCAATCCTAAATCTCCTGGTTTATTAAAGTTCAGATTCAGTTCTATCAGGTGTGATGGGTTTGATCTCAGAGCTGAAGCCAAAGCAGCAAAACCTTCCTCTCCAATACTGCAGTTAGACAGACTGAAGAGAGAAGAAAAACTCCTCACACTTACAGCAAATAAAGTCATGAATTATAATTATATGTGTGTGACTATTTTGAGCAGCATATAAAAGTAAATATTTATTTACAGATAAAAATAAATGATTTAAAAATAAAACTGTGTGTGTGTGTGTGTGTGTCTGTGTGTGTCTGTCTCTATGGGCGTGTGTGTGTGTGTGTGTCTGTGTGTGCGTGTGTGTGTGTGTGTGTCTCTATGTGCGTGTGTGTGTGTGTGTGTGTGTGTGCGTGCGTGCGTGCCTGTCTGTCTGTCTGTCTGTCTGTCTGTGTGTCTGTGTGTGTACCTGGTAATTATCACGTTGTGATAATTACCAAAGATAGGAATACCAGTGTTTTTGTGACCTTGTGGGGACATTTTGATGTCCCCATGAGGAAACAAGCTTATAAATCAAACAGAATGATGTTTTTTGAAAATGTGAAGTAGGAGAAAGGTTTCTGTGATGGTTGGGGTTAGGGAATGGGGCGGGTAAGGGGAATAGAATATACAGTTTGTGTGGTATAAAATGCATTACCTCTATGGAATGTCCCCACAAAACATGGAAACCAGAATGTGTGTGTGTGTGTGTGTGTGTGTATCTGTGTCTGTCTGTCATTCTGTGTGTGTGTGTGTGTGTGTGTGTGTGTGTGTGTGTGTGTCTGGTCTGGTCTGTCTGTGTGTGTCTGTCTGTGTGTGTGTGTGTGTGTGTGTGTCTGTCTGTCTGTGTGTGTGTGTATGAAGAACATGAAGATATTACTCACAGTAGTTTCTGTAGTTTACAGTGTGGATCCTTCAGTAGATCAGAGAGCAGCTTTACTCCTGAATCTCCGGGATTATTATAGTTCAGATTCAGTTCTCTCAGATGTGATGGGTTTGATCTCAGAGCTGAAGCCAAAGCAGTACAACCTTCCTCTCCAATACGGCAACCCCACAGACTGAAGAGAGAAGAAAAACTCCTCATACTTTCAGCAAATAAAGTCATGAATTATAATTATATGTGTGTGACTATTTTGAGCAGCATATAAAAGTAAATATTCATTTACAGATAAAATAAATAATTTTAAAATAAAACTGTGTGTGTGTGTGTGTGTGTGTGTGTGTGTGTGTCTGACATGAATAGTTTATAATGACATGTTTATTATGCTATTACCATGGTTTATGGGGACACAGGAAGTGAACTGATAACAAGATTACCTCCCTATTTTAATCCCATGCCAATCATGTTTGTAGTAGCTTTGTGCATTTAGATAAATTATTAAATACATTTGAAATGTCCTAGTTTTACTGTCAGCAGAGTATTTTGAAAAGGAGTTTGATATTACACAGTTACACAAGAGGTGAAACTGACACGCTAAAAAACATACTAAATGGTACTTTTTCATAGATTAAAGACTGGCAACAGGTTTTTGTGACATTGGGATTAGGGATTTGGGTAGGTTAGGGGAATAGAATATAACTGTTTGTACAATATAAAATGCATTGCGTCTATGGAAAGTCCCCATAAACCATGTATGCCTGACTGTGTGTGTGTGTGTGTGTGTGTGTGTGTGTGTGTGTGTGTGTGTACACAGCAAAATCCCCAGTGTTAAATTAACACTGCTCAGTGTTTTTATAATCCACACCAAGATTGGTGTTAAAAAACACTAAATCAGTGTTAAAGTTAATGAGATAATGAAGTGATTGAGTCATTAATAGTTAACACCTGCTGGTCATTCCGTGTCAAATCAACTCAATTTTGGAATTGTTCCTGTCTTAAAATTTTTATTTTGTTGACTGTTTTTCTGGAGAAAGTAATACTAAAATGAGGAAGAAAGCCAAATTATTAAATGCGATAGATGAAATCACCATAGTAAAATGAACGCTATCATCATCTCTCTTTGAAAACTAAAATTACAACTTGCTTGCAGAGTTACATGGATAATAGGTTTAACTTCTAAAGAACTGCTGTAAATCTGGTTAATAAAGTTAGTCACCATTGCTCCGATTAGTGTTTCCTTTAGTTGGGTACTTGGGTCTTGAAGTTTAGTGTTAGTTTTCTTCTGCTCGTTGGGGCAGTGTGTGTATAAAATGTATTGGTTGAAGCAGAGGAAGATGAGAGAAATGAACTCTATAACTGTTGCTATGTTAATTAGTATGAAAGTATAAGTCTTGGGATTCAATGATCTCATAAAAATTTAGTCACTGAATATAAGTGTTTTATTTATGTTCTGCCAACCCTGTGAAGCTCCCATGAAATCCAACAGTGCTGTAAAAGTACCCTGAAGAGTTAAATTTTGTTTACCCAAATCTAATCTGGTGTAAGTCAGACAATCAACAACAAAGCTTCATGCCACAATGCATGCTGGGTACCAGGATTGTAGAAAACTCATTCATAAATCCCATCATGCATTGCAACATGACAAAAATTTAGCAACTTTCTTACCATTAACTGTCACCATTGTTGAGATTTGTTGAGAAATCATGAAGTCTCTCTTAAGCAAAATACAACAACAACAAAAAACATGCTAAAGCATTACGACAGTCTCATTCAATACAAAGTCATTTGCATAGAGCTTATTTATATGCCTCTTTCTTCATAACTAATTTGTGATCAAATGTTTCAATGATTTGTAGAGTAGAATATAATAAAAATAAATTGAGAAGGTCTGGAAGGTTTTCCCTCTACATGAAGCAATGAACATGTGGTCTTACTAAAACATTGTTGCTATTGCTAAAAGAGGAGAGTTAGATCAGTGAAGGTCAAGGGACAAATGCCTAACTAAAGGAAACACTAATCACAGTAATGGTGACTTAAATGAACGCATAACAAACACAAACTTAAGATTTAATGTGCTACATTTTGTGATAAATGTCTATTTGACTTGTGAGCAGAGGCGGACAATCCATGTTCCATGAGTAAAAGTCCTCTCCAGTATTTTGTTCCAATCACCTGTATTTTCTAATTAGCACAGTTTTTCAGCAGGAGGTGACCTCCTGACTCGTTGTTGTTTTAAGCCCTCAACGAAGCCTTCAAGGCAGCGCTGCTTGGAAGGCACTCCACGTGCCCTGAGCGTTTCAGCCAATCACAGCACTGGTGCTAGATATCGAGCCTTCCGCCAGCTTCTGGCAGTTCGAGCTCACCATTGGTCAGGTGAGTAGCTCAGATTTAGTAAGATAGGAATGTGACTGTTTTTGAATTCAGCTCGAAGTTTTTCGAGCGTTTAAGTGACGTGTTTTCACGTCTTCATGTGTCTTCATGCGATTTTCTTTTTGTGCCAGTTTCACATATTTTCATTTTTTCAAACCATTGTCTCTAAGGATTTAGGTTAGATTTGTGGTTTTCCTCTCATTTTTTTCAGCTGTTTTCGCGTGAGGATAAAGTTGGGTTTGGCATAAATGTGGATGTCATTTTACGCATTGGTTTATATGTCAGAATTTTAAACCATTTTCGGTTGTGGTTGGGGTTTAGAGTTGGGTTAGGGTGAGGATGTAATATTCTGTAACAGAAAGTTGTTCTAACCCCAATCCCAAGCGACAAAAAAAAGGAAAATCAGTTGGGTAACCAATACATGAAACTGGCACGAAAAAGAAAGTCGTGCCACAGACACGTGGAAACACGTCACTTAAACGCTCAAAACATTTCAAGCTAAATTCAAATTCAGTCACATTCCTATCTTACCATATCTGTGCTACTCACCTGACCAACGGTGAGCTCAAACTGCCAGAAGCTGGCAGAAGGCTCGATATCTTGCACCAGTGCTGTGATTGGCTGAAATGCTCGGGGCACGTGGAGTCCTTGAAGGCTTCGTTGAACGAGCCAGGAGCTCACCTCCTGCTGAAAAACTGTGCTAATTAGCAAATCCAGGTGATTGGAACAAAATACTGGAGAGGACTTTTACTCATGGCACATGGATTGTCCGCCTCTGTTTATATAATATGCACGCGACTATTTCCAACATAAGACAGAAGTCTTACTTAACGCGTGCAACTCGTCATGACCCGGTTTGGAAAATCCAGTGCTTCAAACACACACGCTGCTACCTCGGATAATAAACTATATCCATTGTTTCCATAAGGCTGTCTTTCTTCTCCTTATATCCAAAAACACACTTCTTCTTTCGTGCAATTGTTGACTTTTGTAATTAAACAAAGCTGAGTGGCGTGACAAGCTGTGAGCAGCTCTAGCGTTTCCCGCTGATTGACGGGTGGGCAGGGTTTTCCGGGGGAAGTTTTCCGGTGGAAGCCCATATAAAGAAGTGATACATATCGAAAACCCCTGAAACGTCTGTTAGAACTGTAATCGAAAAAAACTTGCCGAAACTTGTACGAACCCTGGCGAAGTGCATTCGGCACAGAAATACTCTGTAACACGTCCATCTGCTGTTTTGACACTTTGCCTACGTTTAGCATGAGGAAACAACTCTATAACTGTGTTAATAAGTCAGAATGCTTGAAATACTATTAAACCCCCCCTTTAAACATGAGCTCAGGGGCAGAAAGAAATTTGATTGGTTTACAAAAATGACCAATGAAAGTCCTCAACCGGAGCCTTCAAGGCAGCTTCTGCAGTGAAGCAGTTCGAGCTCACCGTTGGTCAGGTGAGTAGCGCAGATGGTTAGATAGGAATGTGACTGGTTTTGAATTCAGCTCGAAATGTTTCAAGCGTTTAAGTTACGTGTTTCCATGTTTTCACCCGTCCGTGGCACGACTTTCGTTTTTGGCCAGATTCACGTGTTGGTTACTCATTTTTTCCCTTTTTTCAAACCATTGTTGATTGGGGTTAGATTTGTGGGTTTTTTATTTTTAAACTGTTTTCGCTTGAGGAGCAAGTTGGGTTTGGGTTGGAATGGCAGTGGTTAATATGTTTATTTGTCAGAAATTTAAACTGTTTTCACTTGATGTCGGGGTTAGAGTTGGGTTTGGATGTCATTTTATGTAACAGAAAGTTGTTCTAACCACAACCCTAAGGGACAATGGTAAGAAAATAGGAAAAACAATTGAGTAACCAACACATGAAACTGACACTAAAATGAAAGTCATGCCAAGGACACGTGAAAACGTGGAAACACACAACCCAAACGCTCAAAACACCTCGAGCCGAACCCAAAACCAGCCACAATACCATCCAACCATCTGCGCCACTCACCCGACCAACGGTGAGCCCGAACTGCTTCACTGCAGAAGCTGCCTTGAAGGCTCCGGTTGAGGACTTTCATTGGTCATTTTTGTGAACCAATCAAATTTCTTTCTGCCCCTGAGCTAATGTTTAAGTAAAACTCCTATCTGAACTGGTTTGGGAAAAAAATCACGCTCATTACCATCAGTTACACTGTGATGAAGGTGAGTTTCGTGTAAGATTCATAACATATACAGTGTTTTACATGTAAGAGTTTCTGTGATGAAAGCATTGTTGACTCTGATGAGGACTACACTCCAAGGAAAATACTGCTACCGCATCGTCGACTCGAGGAAAAGCCACGCGATATTTACTCTCGTTTGATTTCTTTCTTCGTTTATTCCTTTTTTGCCTCGTTTGTCTTCGCTGACTGCAAAATGCAGGTACTGTGAGTTCTGAACGCTCTTTCTCTGCCGTACTTTTGCTCTTCCTAGAGTGCCTCGTGCACTCTCAAATCAATCAGGTGTGCGCATGTGTGGGCAGATCCTGTAGCAACAGGATTGGTAGCCATGGTCGTGAGAGAGAGAGAGTGACAGTCACGCAAGCCAATCATTTGTTTCGTCCCGAATGGAAATGGATAGCTGTGTTTAAAACAGTCGTGGGAGGTCTACAGACGCTCGGGTTTTGTCACCTCTTTTTCAGAGTACTTATATTTTACTTATGTATTGGTATGTTAAGACAGTTTAAACAAGTTTGGGAAAAAAGTTTTTTAGACAATTCCTGCCTATCCTGCCTTTAACAGTTCCCATGTACAATCATCAATCAAGTCAATCTGCTTATCTTACCACTATTGACTAACAACAGCTTCTCTTTTGTCCACATTATTACTTTACTGGTAGACCCTTCTGAAACCCAGATAAAGCCAGAAAATTTTACAATACACCATCTTAGTGTCAAATCATGTGACTTCAGAAAAAGTCTGTATACATCACTCTTCTACCACAATAGTTCAAGCAAATGTGTTTATTACAACATTTCTGCAATAGTTGTATGTAAAATACTTTAAACAAGCTTCAAGTGCCATACTACAGAAATCACTCATTAGCATAATGGTGACCTTATATTTTAGACCAGTGGTTCTTAACATTATTCCTGGAGGCCCACTGCTCTGCATTTTTTGTATGTCTCCCTTATTTAACACACCTGATTTAAATCATCAGCTTATTTTTAGAGATCTCCATGAACTGAACTGAGTCTGTCAGATAAGAGAGACATACAAAATGTGCAGAACATTGGGCCTCCAGGAACAGAGTTGAAAACCACTCTTTTAGTGGTTCCCAAATTCAGGTCCTCGAGACCCCCACAGAATGTTTTAGATGTCTCCTTATATAAAAAACACCTGATTCCACTCATCAGGCTCCTTCCAGCCTACCCTGCAAGTAAGCCTACGATGGCCCTGTCTGGGCATAGCCTAAGGGCCCCGCACAGGTTTGCTCATTGGCAAAACTTTGGCCCCTTAGAGCTGGCCCTGCATGGGCAGCCCTCACTTAACCCCCAGGAGCCCATACATAGAGAAATCCCCAGAGTTAAATAAACACTGCTGGATGTATATATTGTCCCAATCTTACAGAGTGTTAAAAAGTAACACTGAAGCAGAATTAAAATCCTCTTTCTCACCATCTCTGTTACTATTCGCACGGGATTAGTATTATCTGGGGACCTAGTGTAAATAAAAAATTACCTATACGTCTGAGTTTTGTGTGGCCGGTTCGCACGGAATAAGCAAAGCTTATGAGATGACAGATTTAGCGTCCTCTGCCTCTAGATGCAGTTTTAAAGATTTAAATTACTTTAACTGATCAACACAAATACAAGGTGCCAAAATATAACTGATTGCTTATCAGCATTAAAACCGCTATTAATAAAAACAAGTTTTTTTCTTTGTGTATCAACAACGTCTGCTCCGTGGACGAGGGAGCTGCAGCCAATGTAATGCCGATGGCTTTATTATTAAATGACTGACCACTTGACACTTGCCTCGGCATTTAGATATGCACAGAGGTGGAAATAGTAATAAAATATTCTACTTAAGTAAAAGTAAAGTTACTTTAATAATAACGTTTTACTTAAGTAAAAGTAAAGTTACTGGTCTAAAAATCTACTCAAGTAAAAGTAAAAAGTAAGTCATTTTAACTTTACTCAGAGTAAAAGCTATTTTTTTACAGCGGGGAGAGGTGGGGGATTCTAGTACCCAGCTAGCAGAAAAAAGTTCTAAGAACGTTCCCTGAAAGTTCCCAAGGTTCCCAAAAACATTCTGCCAACGTTAAAAGTGTCCAGTTTTCTTGACGTTCTAAGAATGTTTTTGTGTTGTCTGAACTTTAGAGGAATGTTACATTTTACCATTTTTAAACGTTATGACAATGTCATGTTTTAATGTTCACACAATGTTTAAAACAACAACTGTTTATAATATTGACCTCTTTGATTGTTATGTAAATGATAGAGATACATTGCATTTCATTATTTTAAAACTGTTATAAAACATTATTTCTGAATGTTCAGTAAAAATATTGCGGTAGAAAACACAATGCACTTAGGTTTAGATGTTGATCTTTTGTTTTGTTTTAATTTTAAGTCACAATTATTGTGAGTAGTGTTTGTTTTAGTTGGACTCTTGACTTTTTGTTTGCTAGTTTTTCTCTGGTTGTGTTAACTTTCTGTTAATACACCGCATTTGTTATGAACATGTGAAGTTAATAGTGTAATTCTGTGGTGGTTGGTACAGAATGGTATAAATCATCACCTAATTAATTTACTAATCAAAAGTTTATTTTCTGTCAATGAGATCCAGCACTTTCAGAGCAGTTTTTCATTAAGGAGTTTTAGAAACTTTGGACAAAAAATATTTCCTGTATAGTTAGGACGCACAAACATCAAGAATCAGGGTATGAATCTCAACCATGGTGACAAAGAAAATTGTCAAAAAATCATTATTTATCTATGCTGCAGTGCATGCTGGGAGTCCTGAATGAGATTTGTAATTTGTTGATACACAGCATGCATTGCAGCATTACGTTTTTGAATTAATTGTCACCATGGTTGAGATTTATACTCTGATTCTTGATGTTTGTGCGTCCCAATTATACAGCATACATTTTTTGTGCCAAGTTTCTTAGGTTGTTTTCACATATGTTGGTGCGCACCGTGGTGCGGCCTCGGAGCGCACCAAAATACATTGTATCATTTTTCAGTTAGTGCGATCCGTGTTCACATATATATATTTTTTACTTTACTCGAAATGCTGCACCGTACGCCATGTGACAACGGTCAGCGCTGTCATTGGTCTCTGACAGCTCTTACCGTCTCATGACCACCCCCACGTTTCCACGACAACCAGTCTGACAGGGAGAGCGCAGCTATCAAGACGTGGAGATAAATGATGCAAGTCTTTGCGAAGTTTCTTTGATTTTACGAGAAATTTAGTTGCTTTTATATTAAAGCCTTTCTCACGTTTCAGTTTGATAGAAAAGCCCTTAATGTCACTATTTGTGTGTGGAGGACAGCTATGCATTTATAAAATCATCAGCTCAAACGTAAAGAACACAGCGAATCTCTATGCAACGGACCAGGGTTGGCTTTTTTGTTGTTAACCCACAATATAACACCCGGCTCACGGCACAACGGAAGCCCAGTGGCTCAAACATGTGGAGAACTTCCTGTATTTGGTTCGGCCCGAGGTCCGGCAGTGTTCACACCACAGGTGGGTCGCCCCAGAGTTCGGCAACAGCCGCTCCGAGACCACCTGCTTAGAGCGGTCTCGGAGCGGCCGTTTAGTGCGCACCCGAGTGCGGCTGTTGTGTTCACACTGACCCAAACGCACCGTACTCGGAGCGACACGTCATTTGGGCAGACCTAAACAGTGTATATGTGAAAACACCCTTAAACTCCTTAATGACAAACTGTTGAGAAAGTGCTGGATCTCATTTACATTATTGACGGAAAATAAACTTTTGATTAGTAAATTAATTAGGTGATGATCTTTACAATTAAACCAACCACCAAAGAACTACACTATTAACTTTACACCTTCATAACAAATGTGATGCATCAACACAAAGTTAACACACCCAGGGAAAAAAACTTGCAAACAATAAGTCAAGGGTCAAGAGTCCAACTAAAACAAACACTAATTACGATAATGGTGACTTAAAGGGGTCATATTATGACATATTTTTAAGATGTAAAATACATCTTTGCTGTCCCCAGAGTGTGTATGGGAAGTTTTAGCTCAAAATACTCCACAGCTAATTTATTATAGCATGTAAAAATTGATAATTTGTAGGCCTGAGCAAAAGTGAGCCGTTTTTGGGTGTGTCGTTTAAAATGCAAATGAGCGGATGAAGTGCAAACACTGATCACAATGATGGTGATTTGTTGTAAGTGAAACTCAATTGTGCTGTCAAGTACTTTTTCCTTTTTTCTCTGCACTATGGCAGTGCTGTGGTTGGATATTGCAGATAAAGGGGGCAGTATTATTGTAATTCGCCTTACTACCTACCTCACAAAACAGGCAAAATCTGAACAACCTAATTTTTCACACGCTTGCAGAAAATGGCTTACCCAAACAAAGTTACTGGGTTAATCTTGATTACATTTTCTAGGTTGATAGAAGCACTGGGGACCCAATTATAGCACTTAAAAATGGAAAAAGTCTGATTTTCACGCTATGACCAGTGGCGGCTCCAGAGATTTTCTGATGCAGGTGCTATGGGGATGCTCAACACTTAAAAGAAGGTGCTTTACATTTTGGGGCGTTTCATTAAGGAGGTCGCAACGGACCACCCTTTATACACGCGTACACGCCCGCATTAACTAGCCTATACTTGTCCCACGACTATGTAAAAGTATTTAACACAAGGGCTATAGAAACAACATACATAAGCTTGCCAATGTAAACCTCTGAAAATATTTCACAGATCTGTCACAGTCTAGCCCTGAATACAACGGAGCAGCAAACGCAGCAACAGACACTGTGCACACTTCGGCTCAGATCACGAAATCACACAGCCAGTTACCAACACTGATGAATCAGCATTGTTTCTATTGTTGGAGCATCATAGGGTGACCATACGTGTCATTTTTACCGGACCCGGACGCGTCCTATCCAGGACCCCGGGCGCATCCTCCGGAAGTCGCACCTGTCCGCCGCACACGTCATACATAGAGGATTATTATTATTATTACAGAAAAGCAACCGTTACATTTTAAGGTAAGAATTAAACTACGATTGTATATCTTATGTTTTTAACTGAATGGCGTATGCGGTCAACAAATACGACTTCCGAAAGACGCACCAAAATCCTGGACAGGACGCATCCGTGAAGTATGACACGTAAGGGCACCCTATAGATGTAACAATGCATAGCCAAGATTTATTCTTTAAACACCAAATTAATTCAATTTGTAATAGCCAACAGAGGGGAAAATCAAGCACTTATCATAGACGTCTTCACAACAAAACAGCATCATCACTGATGTTGACGCAGTCAAGGGTCCTCATTTGAATGATCTCTCCGTATTTATAGCCAAAAGTGCCAGATTACTGGTCCTAGTGTGTCCACTGCTGTTCCTCGGGTAGTTTTTGGTGTATCCATTTTGGTGTATTTTACTCGGCTAAATTTCTAAACGCGCTTTCAAAAACAAACTGCCGTGCGTTAAGGTCAAAAGTTCACAGAGCGCTGCACCCATTGGCCAAAGATCATCACATGTTTGGGCGTCATGATATTTTAGCGAAATATATGTTTTTAAATTATTATTTAACTCCCTTTTTTAACAATATGAAAACACTATTCAAACATGATATTAAAATATAAATATAAAAAATTACAGACATTTCTTGGGGGTGCTGGGCGGGTGCTATTGATATTATAGCTGGAGCTACAGCACCACCTAGCTCCTCCCTGGCGCCGCCACTGGCTATGACCCCTTTAAAATTAAACAAAACATCAACATCTAAACCTAATAAGTGAATTGTGTTTTCTACAGCAATATTTTTACTGAACATTCAGAAATAATGTTTTATAAAATAATAAAATGCAATGTTTCTCTATCATTCACATAACAATCAAACAAGTCAATATAATAAACAGTGTGTGAACATTAAAACATGACATTGGCATAACGTTTAAAAATGGTAAAATGTAACATTCCTCTAACGTTCAGACAACACAAAAACGTTCTTAGAACATCAAGAAAACTGGACACTTTTTACGTTGGCAGAATGATTTTGGGAACGTTGGGAACTTTCAGGGAACGTTCTTAGAACTTTTTTCTGCTAGCTGGGATAGGATTGACGACATAAAATATTTTGATTGTTTTGACAGTCACTTACTGTAGTTTACAGTGTGGATCCTTCAGGAGATCAGATAGTAGCTTCACCCCTGAATCTCCTGGATGATTATAGCTCAGATTGAGTTCAGTCAGATGTGATGGGTTTGATCTCAGAGCTGAAGCCAAAGCAGCAAAACCTTCATCTCCAATATCACAGCAACAAAGCCTATAGACAGAAGGAGAAAAACTCACACTTAAAGGGGACATATTATGAAAATCTGACTTTTTCCATGTTTAAGTGCTATAATTGTGTCCCCAGTGCTTCTATCAACCTAGAAAATGTGAAAAAGATCAACCCAGTAACTTAGTTTTGGTAAACCATTCTCTGCAAGCATGTGAAAAAATAGGTCTCCTAATTTGGCTCCTATTGTGATGTCAGAATAAGGTAATACCGCCCCCTTTATCTGCACTATCCAACCACAGCACAACCATTTAAAGGGGTTATTGCGTGAAAATGTTAGCATTGCCACTTTGTAGGTTTGAGCAAAAATGTGTCGTTTTGGGTGTGTCTTTTAAAATGCAAATGAGCTGATGGAGTGCAAACACTGATCACAATGATGGTGGTTTGTTGCAATTGAAACTCAATTGTGCTGTTAATTATTCTCTCTCTCTCTCTTTCTCTCTGTACTAAATAGCTGTGCTGTGGTTGGATAGTGTGGTTGGATAGTACATCACAATAAGGGCCAAATTACAATTACCTATTTTTTCACATAGTTGCAGAGAATAGTTTACCAAAACTAAGTTACTGGGTTGATCTTTTTCACATTTTCTAGGTTGGTAGAAGCACTGGGGACACAATTATAGCAGTTAAACATGGTAAAAGTCAGATTTTCATAATATGTCCCCTTTAAGGGGGCTGTATTATTCTAATTAGATATCCTTATGACATCATAAGGAAAGCCAAATTTCAAATGACCTATTTTTGCTCACACCTACAAAGTGGCAATGCTAACATTTTCACGCAATGGCCCCTTTAATACGGAGAGAACGAGAGAGAGAGAAAATAATTCACAGCACAATTGAGTTTCAATTACAACAAACCACCATCATTGTGATCAGTGTTTGCACTTCATCCACTAATTTGCATTTTAAATGACACACCCAAAACGGCACACTTTTGCTCAGACCTAGATTAAGATTTAGTTTACGTCTTTAAACAATCTCATAATATGTCCCCTTTAAAAGGGCTATGGCATGAAAATCTGACTTTTTCCATGTTTATATGCTATAATTGGGTTCCCAGTGCTTCTATCAACCTAGAAAATGTGAAAAAGATCAACCCAGTAACTTAGTTTTGGTAAACCATTCTCTGCAAGCATGTGAAAAATTTGGTCATTGAAATTTGGCTCTCCTTATGATGTCATAAGGAGCTCTTATTATAATACTGTTTTTTTCGATTGCTAAACGACAGGAAAGACTCAGATGCAGAAAATCACATTCATAATATTTTACAGGAGCAAGGAATGCAGGGACAAAGAAGCAGATATCTCATTATTTATATTAATGATATTGGATTAAGTAGAATAATTTAGGTTTTTCGTTTATTATTATTTATTTATTTATTTTTGGGGGGGTTGGTTTTATTATTGTTTTATGATTTAAAGGGGTCATATGATGAAAATGTTAGCATTGCCACTTTGTAGGCCTGAGCAAAAATGTGTCGTTTTGGGTGTGTTTTTTAAAATGCAAATGAGCGGATGAAGTGCAAACACTGATCACAATGATGGTGGTTTGTTGTAATTGAAACTCTATTGTGCTGTCAAGTCCAAAAATGTGTCTTTTTGGTTGTGTTTTTTAAAATGCAAATGAGCGGATAAAGTGCAAACACTGATCACAATGATGGTGGTTTGTTGTAATTCAAACTCAATTGTGCTGTCAAGTCCTTCTTTTCTCTCTCTTTCTCTCTGCACTAAACGGCAGTGCAGTGGTTGGAGAGTTCAGATTAAGGAGGCGATATTATTCTAATAAGATATCCTTATGACATCATAATGAAAGCCAAATTTCAATGACCTGTTTTTGCTCACACCTACAAAGTGGCAATGCTAACATTTTCATCATATGACCCCTTTAATGTGTCTTTTGCCAAAGTCGATTTTACACACTGCTGTGTAGTTATCCAGTAGATGGCGGTATATATCGTAAAGATATGATCCGCCATTAAAAAGAAGAAGATGCTAAACGCCAGTCGGCACGCTTGATTTTTTCCCCAAACCAGTTCAGATAGGAATTTTATTTAAACATGATCTCAGGGGCAGAAAGAAATTTGATTGGTTCACAAAAATGACTAATGAAAGTCCTCAACCGGAGCCTTCAAGGCAGCTTCTGCAGTGAAGCAGTTCGAGCTCACCGTTGGTCAGGTGAGTAGCGCAGGTGGTTAGATAGGAATGTGACTGGTTTTGAATTCAGCTCATAATGTTTCGAGCGTTTAAAGGGAACATATTATGAAAATCAGACTTTTTCCATGTTTAAGTGCTATAATTGTGTCCCCAGTGCTTCTATCAACCTAGAAAATAAGGTAATACTGCCCCCTTTATCTGCACTATCCAACCACAGCACAACCATTTAGTAGGGAGAGAAAGAGAGAGATAAAATATTTCACAGCACAATTGAGTTTCAATTGCAACAAACCACCATCATTGTGATCAGTGGTTGCACTTCATCCACTCATTTGCATTTTAAATGACACACCCAAAACGGCACACTTTTGCTCAGACCTATTTTAGACTTAGTTTTCATACTTAAAAAAAATCTCATAATATGTCCCCTTTAAGTTACGTGTTTCCACGTTTTCACGTGTCCGTGGCACTACTTTCTTTTTCGTGCATGTTTCATGTATTGGTTACTCATTTATTTTCCCCCTTTGTCAAACCATTGTCGCTTGGGATTGGGCTTAGATTTGTGTGTTTTGTCTGATTTTTAAACTGTTTTCGTGCAAGGATAAAGTTGGATTTGGCATAAATGTGAATGTCATTTTAAGCATTGGTTTATTTGTCAGAATTTTAAACTGTTGTCGCTTGGGGTTAGAGTTGGGTTTGGATGTCATTTTATGTAACAGAAAGTTGTTCTAACCCCAATCCCAAGCGACAATGGTAAGAAAAAAGGAAAAACAATTGAGTAACCAATTAGTGAAACACGCACGAAAAAGAAAGTCATGCCACAGACACCTGAAAACACCTGAAATCACGCAGTGGGCACAACTGGAGTCACATGTGCAAAACTCTAACTACAGTCTGCACAGCAGCAGTTCATGTGGACCAAAGTTTGTTTTTCATTGCTTGAACACAGTTTCCAAACTCTACACACTTATCCCATGACTTCAACCATAACCTGCACAACACTGTGGATTTACAGCACTTTGTTCAAATGTTAACACACTGCTGTCAACACTGTGAACCACACATTCAAAACAGAAAAGATTTCAGCCTTGCGCCAAATAGAGGAGTTTTTCTCTGCATGGAGGTGTAAAATGTTTGATCACCACCCACATGAGCAAATGTCTCTTTTGGAAGCCATACATGCTGGATGTGAGGACACGAGTCCAGAGGACTGTCAGGGATGGATAAGGCACTTCAGAAGGTTTATCCCCAGGTTCATGGAAAGAGAGAACATTAGCCTGGTGTTATAGAGAGGCAGGATTAGCCCCTCAATTATTTGTTTGAATTACAGTGTGTACTTTTAGTTTCTAACTTTTTTCCTCATTGCTGTAATTCCATAAACTACCACAGACTATTGAAGCAATCTGCAAATTTTCATTTACCTTAAAGATTTTTTCTGTTCTAAAAATGTAAATAAATCATGTGAAAGAATATCACTGTTTTCTTTGAAGAAAATATTACATTATATGAAGTCACTGAAATTGTTAAAGATGAAAAGTTTATATTTTCTGTATTGGTGTTTGATGTTAGTGTTTTTCCTCTCAGTGTGTTCTGAGTGACAGTGTGTGTTATCTCAGTGAGGGTTGTGTATAGTGTTTGGCTAAACTAAGCTGTTTTGAGTCATGTGTTAAAAGTTGTGTTGCTTGGTATCTTATACAACGCAGTGTCACTTTTATATATATATATATATATTAGTCCTTTATTTTATCATTCCATGTTTAAATGAAAGGCAGCAAAACATAAAAACAATTGAGCTTAGATGACATGATAGATTTTTCTCCTCCATCAAGCAATGAACAAGTCGTCTTAAAGGGATCATATTATGAGATATTTTTAAGGTGTAAAATAAATATTTGGTGTCCCCAGAGTGCGTAAGTGAAGTTTTAACTCAAAATACCCCACAGATAATTAATTATAGCATGTTAAAATTGCCACTTTGTTGGCTTGAGCAAAAGTGTGCCGTTTTTGGGTGTGTCTTTTAAAATGCACATGAGCGGATGAAGTGCAAGCACTGATCACAATGATGGTGGTTTGTTTGTTGTAATTGAAACTCAATTGTGCTGTCAAGCATTTTTCTTTTTCCCTTTCTCTTTGCACTAAATGGCAGTGCTGTGGTTGGATAGTGCAGATAAAGGGGGCGGTATTATTGTAATTCGCCTTGCTACCTACCCCACAAAACAGGCAAAATCTGAACAACCTAATTTTTCACATGTTTGCAGAAAATGGCTTACCCAAACAAAGTTACTGGGTTGATCATTTTCACGTTTTCTACGTTGATAGAAGGACTGGGGACCCAATTATAACACTTAAAGGGGCCATGGCATGAAAATGAGACTTTTTCCATGTTTAAGTGCTATAATTGGGTTCCCAGTGCTTCTAACAACCTAGAAAATGTGAAGCAGATCAACCCAGTAACTTAGTTTTGGTAAACCATTCTCTACAAGGACATACAAAAATAGGTCGTTGAAATTTGTCCCTGTTTATGATGTCATAAGGAGCTCTTATTAGAATAATACTGCCCCCTTAATCTGCACTATCCAATCACAGCACTGCCATTTAGTGCAGAGAAAAAGAGAGAGAAAAAATAATTCACAGCACAATTGAGTATCAATTGCAACAAACCACCATCATTGTGATCAGTGTTTGCACTTCATCAGCTCATTTGCATTTTAAAGGACACACCCAAAACGGCACATTTTTGCAAACACCAACAAAGTGTCAATTTTAACATATTATAATAAATTATCTATATGGAATTTTGAGCTAAAACTTCACATATGTGCTCTGGGGACACCAAAGATTTATTTGACATCTTATGGCGCTTTTCCATTGCATGGTGCCCCACGGTTTGGTTTGGTTTGGGTCGGGTCAGCTCACCTCACTTTGGCGTGGTTAGCTTTTCCATTGAGTTTAGTATCACTTTGCAGTGGGAGGGATTATAGGCGTGTCGTTATATTTGCGCTGCCAACAGCTGTGGCATCATACAAGTGAGAGCGTTGTTGTACATTCCCATACATTCATTTATTTCTCAGTCAACCACAAAATTAAAATTGGCCATCCCAAATAGATGTTTGCACATTGCGTTTATAACTACCTCTGTCTCACATGACAGTTTCTGTTCAAACACCCGACCCGTGGTGTCAGTCGACGGAGCTCCGCTGAGCATATATAATATATAATACGGACGTGCACGTCGCGAATGTGCCGCCACAAACTGCTAGTCTGGAAAAAACACTGTTATTGTGTCCCGGCTTCTCAACCTGTGGATGTTTTTCATCGCTAAAAGAGTGTTTGGAAACTTATAGCAGAACACAGATAACAATATGTTTGCTCGAGACAGCGCAAGCTATCAGGTTAGCTAATATTTACATTATAGCAATGACGCTTCTCTCAGACCAATCAGTGACCTACAGTGTTTTCGCATCACATTTGGTATCAGCTCGGGTCGCTTGGAACCCCAACCGAGGTGGTACGAAAAAAAGTATCAGGTACTACGTACTGCACCCAATGGAAAAGCTCCCAAAAGTAAGCTGACCTGACCCAAACTAAACCAAACCATGGGGTACTACGCATTGGAAAAGCACCATAAAAGTCTTGTGCCATGGTCCCTTTAAACATGGAAAAAGTCTGATTTTCACGCTGTGACCCCCTTAATGAAACACTGTCGCAATTGCTAAAAGAGCAAAATTAATTCAGTGAAGGTCAAGGGACAAAAGCCTAACTAAAGGGAACACTAATCACCATAGTGGTGACTTCAAAAGAATCTAAAACAAATGCAAACTGTAGATTTAAAGGGGTCATATGATGAAAATGTTAGCATCGCCACTTTGTAGGTGTGAGCAAAAACAGGTCATTGAAATTTGGCTTTCATTATGATGTCATAAGGATATCTTATTAGAATAATACCGCCTCCTTAATCTGAACTCTCCAACCACTGCACTGCCGTTTAGTGCAGAGAGAAAAAGAGAGAAAAGAAGGACTTGACAGCACAATTGAGTTTGAATTACAACAAACCACCATCATTGTGATCAGTGTTTGAACTATCCGCTCATTTGCATTTTAAAAAACACACCCAAAACGACACATTTTTGGACTTGACAGCACAATTGATTTTCAATTACAACAAACCACCATCATTGTGATCAGTGTTTGCACTTCATCCGCTCATTTGCATTTTAAAAAACACACCCAAAACGACACATTTTTGCTCAAACCTACAAAGTGGCAATGCTAACATTTTCATCATATGACCCCTTTAATGTGATAAATGTTGTGGTAAATATCCATTTGACTTCATGTCACGTCAGAAATAAGATTTGTCTACTAAATTATGTGTGTGGATGCTGGAATAGTTGAACACTTGTATTTTGTTCTGACAGCAGTTGTTTAGAAGTTAAAAATTATCCATGTTTAGAAAATAACTCTGCAAGCAAGTTGTAATTTTAGGTTTCAAACAGAGATGGTGATAGAGAGGCAAAAGTGAAAGATTGTAGCAGGGGTTATTGCACCCATAATGCAATGTGTTATTAAAAAAACAGGTAAAACGCCTGTAAAACATAAATACGGAAAATTCCTTTATATTTATACAGTACTTTGTCCGTTTTTTTAAGGATTTTTTTTTAGAGTGTATGATAAGCAACATGATATGAAGATGATTCTGATCAACTTTGATAAAGATCTTTATTGAATTTACATGATACAAACACACATTTAACTTTACTGGTTTAAGGATTTTCTTACTGTAATATCTCCAGTTTACAGTTTGAATTCTTCAGTCCATCAGAGAGCAGCTTCACTCCTGAATCCTGCAGGTTATTGACATTCAGGTTGAGTTCTCTCAGACTTGAGGAGTTTGAGCTGAGCACTGAAGCCAATGCTGAACAACTTTTCTCTGTGAGATTACAGCGACTTAGACTGAAAGAGAAATAGCAAGATGTAATTGAAATGACTTGAAAAGTGCAAATGAAACTCTACACCGAGATCAGAGGTGGACAATCCATGTTCCATGAGTAAAAGTCCTCTCCAGTATTTTGTTCCAATCACCTGTATTTGCTAATTTGCACAGTTTTTCAGCAGGAGGTGAGCTCTTGGCTCGTTGTTGTTTAAAGCCCTCAACGAAGCCTTCAAGGCAGCGCTGCTTGGAAGGCACTCCACGTGCCCTGAGCATTTCAGCCAATCACAGCACTGGTGCTAGATATCGAGCCTTCCGCCAGCTTCTGGCAGTTCGAGCTCACCGTTGGTCAGGTGAGTAGCGCAGATATAGTAAGATAGGAATGTGACTGTTTTTGAATTCAGCTTGAAGTTTTTTGAGCGTTTAAGTGACGTGTTTTCACATCTTCATCTGTCGTGGCACGATTTTCTTTTTGTGCCAATTTCACGTATTTTCATTTTTCAAACCATTGTCGCTAAGGATTGGGGTTAGATTTGTGGTTTTCCTCTCATTTTTTTGGGCTGTTTTTGATGAGGATAAGGTTGGGTTTGGCATAAATGTGGATGTCATTTTATGCATCGGTTTATATGTCAGAATTTTAAACCGTTTTCGGTTGTGGTTGGGGTTAGAGTTGGGTTAGGGTGAGGATGTAATATTCTGTAACAGAAATTTGTTCTAACCCCAATCCCAAACGACAAAAAAAAAGGAAAATCAGTTGGGTAACCAATACATGAAACTGGCACGAAAAAGAAAGTCGTGCCACAGACACGTGGAAACACGTCACTTAAATGCTCGAAACATTTAAGCTAAATTCAAATTCAGTCACATTCCTATCTTACCATATCTGGGCTACTGACCTGACCAACGGTGAGCTCAAACTGCCAGAAGCTGGCAGAAGGCTCGATATCTTGCACCAGTGCTGTGATTGGCTGAAATGCTCGGGGCACGTGGAGGCCTTGAAGGCTTCGTTGAGGGCTTAAAACACCAACAAGCCAGGAGCTCACCTCCTGCTGAAAAACTGTGCTAATTAGCAAATCCAGGTGATTGGAACAAAATACTGGAGAGGACTTTTACTCATGGCACATGGATTGTCAGCCTCTGTTTAGAAGTTAAAAATCATCCATGTTTAGAAAATATCTCTGCTAGCACGTTGTAATTTTATGTTTTAAACAGAGATGATGATAGAGGAGCAAAAGTGAAAGATTGTAGCAGGGGTTATTGCACCCATAATGCAATATGTTATTAAAAAACAGGTAAAACGCCTGTAAAACATAAATACGGAAAAATCCTTTATATTTATACAGTACTTTGTCCGTTTTTTTAAGGATTTTTTTTAGAGTGTATGATAAGCAACATGATATGAAGATGATTCTGATCAACTTTGATAAAGATCTTTATTGAATTTACATGATACAAACACACATTTAACTTTACTGGTTTAAGGATTTTCTTACTGTAATATCTCCAGTTTACAGTTTGTATTCTTCAGTCCATCAGAGAGCAGCTTCACTCCTGAATCCTGCAGGTTATTGACATTCAGCTTCAGTTCTCTCAGACTTGAGGAGTTTGAGCTGAGAACTGAGGCCATTGCTGAACAGCTTATCTTTGTGAGATTACAGCGACTTAGACTGAAAGAGAAATAGCAAGATGTAATTGAAACGACTTGAAAAGTGCAAATGAAACTCTACACCAAGATCAGAGGCGGACAATCCATGTGCCATGAGTAAAAGTCCTCTCCAGTATTTTGTTCCAATCACCTGGATTTGCTAATTAGCACAGTTTTTCAGCAGGAGGTGAGCTCCTGGCTCGTTGGTGTTTTAAAGGGGTCATATGATGAAAATGTTAGCATTGCCACTTTGTAGGTTTGAGCAAAAATGTGTCGTTTTGGGTGTGTTTTTTAAAATGCAAATGAGCGGATGAAGTGCAAACACTGATCACAATGATGGTGGTTTATTGTAATTGAAACTCTATTGTGCTGTCAAGTACAAAAATGTGTCGTTTTGGGTGTGTTTTTTAAAATGCAAATGAGCGGATAAAGTGCAAACACTGATCACAATGATGGTGTTTTTTTGTAATTCAAACTCAATTGTGCTGTCAAGTCCTTCTTTTCTCTCTCTTTCAGAGTTCAGATTAAGGAGGCGGTATTATTCTAATAAGATATCCTTATGACATCATAATGAAAGCCAAATTTCAATGACCTGTTTTTGCTCACACCTACAGGGTGGCAGTGCTAACATTTTCATCATATGACCCCTTTAAGCCCTCAATGAAGCCTTCAAGGACTCCACGTGCCCCGAGCATTTCAGCCAATCACAGCACTGGTGCAAGATATCGAGCCTTCTGCCAGCTTCTGGCAGTTTGAGCTCACCGTTGGTCAGGTGAGTAGCACAGATATGGTAAGATAGGAATGTGACTGTGAATGTGTTTCCACGTGTCTGTGGCACGACTTTCTTTTTCGTGACAGTTTCATGTATTGGTTACCCACCAGATTTTCCTTTTTTTTTTGTCGCTTGGGATTCAAAAACAGTCACATTCCTATCTTACTATATCTGCGCTACTCACCTGACCAATGGTGAGCTCGAACTGCCAGAAGCTGGTGGAAGGCTCGATATCTAGCACCAGTGCTGTGATTGGCTGAAACGCTCAGGGCACGTGGAGTGCCTTCCAAGCAGCGCTGCCTTGAAGGCTTCGTTGAGGGCTTAAAACAACAACGAGCCAGGAGCTCACCTCCTGCTGAAAAACTGTGCTAATTAGCAAATACATGTGATTGGAACAAAATACTGGAGAGGACTTTTAATCATGGCACATGGATTGTCCGCCTCTGACCAAGATGAAAAACACTGCGGGTGAGTCAAACAGTATTGGCCAGCAGCCATATCACCCTGTAGCCCAAGACAGCTTGCCCACTGAAGCTAAGCAGGGCTGAGCCTGGTCAGTACTTGGATGGGAGACCACCTGGGAAAACCAGGTTTCTACTGGTAGAGATGTTAGTGTGGTCTGTGTGGGTCCTAACACCCCAGTATAGTGATGGGGACACTATACTGTCAAAAAAGCACCGTCCTTCGGATGAGACGTTAAACCGAGGTCCTGACTCTCTGTGGTCATTAAAAATCCCAGGGTGTCCTTCGAAAAGAGTAGGGGTGTGCCCGGCATCCTGGCCAAACTTGCCCATTGGCCTACTAATCATCCCTCATACTAATTGGCTATATCACTCGGTCTCCTCTCCATTAATAAGCTGGTGTGTGGTGAGCGGTCTGGCGCAATATGGCTGCCGTCGCATCATCCGGGTGGATGCTGCACATTGGTGGTGGTTGAGGAGATTCCCCCGTTCATATGTAAAGCGCTTTGAGTACTGAGAAAAGCGCTATATAAATGTAAGGTATTATTATTATTATTTCCCTTTAAAGGGGTCATAGCGTGAAAATCAGTCTTTTTCCATTTTTAAGTGCTATAATTGGGTCCCCAGTGCTTCTATCAACCTAGAAAATGTAATCAAGATTAACCCGGTAACTTTGTTTGGGTAAGCCATTTTCTGCAAGCGTGTGAAAAACCAGGTCGTTCAGACTTTGCCTGTTTTGTGAGGTAGGTAGTAAGGCGAATTACAATAATACCGCCCCCTTTATCTGCAATATCCAACCACAGCACTGCCATAGTGCAGAAAGAAAGAGAGAAAGGAAAAAGTACTTGACAGCACAACTGAGCCTCAACCACAACAAATCACCATCACCGTGATCAGCGCCTGCACCCCATCCGCTCACCTGCATTTTAAACGACACACCCAAAAACGGCCCACTTTTGCTCAGGCCTACAAATAATAAATTTTTACATGCTATAATAAATTAGCTGTGGAGTATTTTAAAGGGGACATATTATGAAAATCTGACTTTTTCCATGTTTAAGTGCTATAATTGTGTCCCCAGTGCTTCTATCAACCTAGAAAATGTTAAAAAGATCAACCCAATAACTTAGTCTTGGTAAACCATTTTCTGCAAGCATGTGAAAAATAGGTCATTGTAATTTGGCCCTTATTGTGATGTCAGAATAAGGTAATACCGCCCCCTTTATCTGCACTATCCAACCACAGCACAACCATTTAGTAGGGAGAGAAAGAGAGAGATAAAATATTTGACAGCACAATTGAGTTTCAATTGCAACAAACCACCATGATTGTGATCAGTGGTTGCACTTCATCCGCTCATTTGCATTTTAAATGACACACCCAAAACGGCACACTTTTGCTCAGACCTATTTTAGACTTAGTTTTCATCTTAAAAAACATCTCATAATATGTCCCCTTTAAGCTAAAACTTCACATACACACTCTGGGGACAGCAAAGATTTATTTTACATCTTAAAAATATGTCATAATATGACCCCTTTAACACTAACTGACAGAATCTGTTTGTCTTCTGTCACCACCATAATAATGGGCTACAGACATTTTACACCACACAAACTTACAAAGCAAAATCCCCAGTGTTAAATTTCCACTGCTGTCTATATGAGATCACACTACTGAGTGTAAAAGTGACACTGAAGCAGTGTTATTGTTAATTAAATAATGGAGTGATTAATGAAGCTATGAATGAGCATTAATGACATCTACTGTTGAATTATTGAAGGACAGAAAACAACAACAACAGCGCAGGGGCTTCTTGAGCTCCTGGTTTTATGAGGTTTTATTAGTATCTTCTCTGCTTCGCTGGACACAGTAAGGAATATTGCAGGGAACATTGAATGTGTGCAAGCGTGTTTCTGAGGTATAATAGCAAAGTATGATGAAATTATTAGCAAGTATGACGTCCCTGCTGAAAGAAACAGCATACCAGCAAGACCAGCATATGTTGTGTTTTGGTGCTGGTTTGCTAGTGAACACCAGCTAAACCAGCACCAAACCAGCATCAGCACCAGCATCAGCACCAGCTAAACCAGCACTAGCACCAGCATCAGCACCAGCTAAACCAGCACTAGCACCAGCATCCCATTATGGTTATACTAGCAAGACCAGCATATGTTGTGTTTTGGTACAGGTATGCTGGTGACCACCAGCTAAACCAGCATCAAACCAGCATAGACCAGCATAATTCCCATGCTGTTTTTTTCAGCAGGGGTAAAACTATCACAGAACCTAAAGTCTGAGCTGGGTAGGATGGGACTTATGAGGACAATGCCTTGGCAGTGCAATACTGTGTATGCCGGCTCAGAGGTAAGAGGAAGAGGTGTGTTCAGAGGCAGAAGAGAGGCAAGCGAGCCGGCCTGCTGGCTAAGCTAAAGACTAACAACAATAGACTGGTGATTCCGTCCCTTTTTCTAGCCAATGTTCGGGCGTTGGACAACAAAATGGCTGCGGATTAATATGTACAAGGAGATGAGGAACTGTTGCGTGTTTCTATTGACGGAACCCTGGCTTAATGACAACGTACCAGATTTGGCGCTCCAGATTAGCGGCATCCCAGATAGCAAAATTGCTGTGGCCCAGATTTGGTTCACATCTGACACCTTCATCTGGCCCACCTTTGGCATGGAATGATGGCACTTGAGCGGTCCACCTCTTTTTTTCCAGATCTTTACCAAAAGCAAACCATAGAAACGCCATATGTCAGCCAAACACAAAGCAAATAATGCAGATCTTGCCCAAATCTGGGTAATAGTTAATTTAAATTTTGTCCCAGATTCAGCACAGATCCAACACCATTCACTGGCCCACACCTGGCATGGATTGATGGCACTTGTGTGGTCCACTCCTGTTTGACACGTCTCGCCCAGGAGCAAGCCAGAGTGATGCCACAAACAGAGTATGAATCTCAACCACGGTGACAATTAAAGGGGTCATATTATGAGATTTTTTTAAGATGTAAGTTAAATCTTTGGTGTCCCAGAGTGTGAAGGTGAGGATTTAACTGAAAATACCCCACAGATAATTAATTACAGCATGTTAAAATTGCAAATTTGTAGGTCTGAGCAAAAGTGAGCCGTTTTGGGGTGTTTCCTTTAAAATGCAAATGAGCGGATGAAGTCCAAACACTGATCACAATGATGGTGATTTGTTGTAATTGAAACTCAATTGTGCTGTCAAGTTCTTCTTTTCTCCCTCTTACTCTCTGAAATAAATAGCAGTGCTGTGGTTGGATAGTGCAGATAAAGGGGGCGGTATTATTATAATTCGCCATGCTACCTACCTCACAAAACAGGCGAAATCTGAACGACCTAATTTTTCACATGCTTGCAGTAAATGGCTTACCCAAACAAAGTTACTGGGTTGATCTTTATCACATTTTCTAGGTTGATAGAAGCACTGGGGACCCAATTATAGCACTTAAATATGAAAAAAGTCTGATTTTCATCCTATGACCCCTTTAAATGAAAAACTTCATGCTGCAATGCATGCTGGGTATTAACAAATTACAAATCTCATCCAGGATTCCCAGCATGCACTGCGACATGGATAAATAATTCACTTTTTACAATGTTCTTTGTCACCATGGTTGAGATTCATAGTCTGATCCTTGATGTTTGTATGTCCCAAATGTACAACAGTTATTTTTTGCCAAAATTTCTAAAACTCATTATGACAAACTTCTGTGAAAGTGCTGGATCTCGTATACAACATTGACAGAAAATAAATTTTTGACGAGTAAATCCTTTACTTAGATGATGATTTTTACCATTATATACTAACCACCACAGAATTGCACTACTAACTTTACCCTACCATAACAAAAGTGTCTTTTATACACAAAGTAAGGTAACCAGGAATAAATCGTGAAGAAGTCAAGGGTCCAACTAAAACAAACACCAATCACAATAATGGTGACTTAAAATTAAAGGGGTCATATGATGAAAATGTTGGCATTGCCACTTTGTAGGTGTGAGCAAAAACAGGTCATTGAAAATTGGCTTTCATTATGATGTCATAAGGATATCTTATTAGAATAATACCGCCTCCTTAATCTGAACTCTCCAACCACTGCACTGCCGTTTAGTGCAGAGAGAAAGAGAGAGAAAAGAAGGACTTGACAGCACAATTGAGTTGAATTACAACAAACCACCATCATTGTGATCAGTGTTTGCACTTTATCCGCTCATTTGCATTTTAAAAAACACACCCAAAATGACACATTTTTGGACTTGACAGCACAATAGAGTTTCAATTACAACAAACCACCATCATTGTGATCAGTGTTTGCACTTCATCCGCTCATTTGCATTTTAAAAAACACACCCAAAACGACACATTTTTGGAGATGGTTCTCACTGCGGAACACAACATCCAGGGGGCGGGGTTGGATCTAGATCCAACTCCTCCCACTTTATATACTTTGTTCCGCCAAATGAACCAGTATATTTGCGTTGTTGCAGCCCGCAATAAGTTGCAACTTGTGGTCGCCAACGTTTGCTCTTATCAGTTTAAGTGTACGTTTGATTAATAATATAGTCAAGAAAGATTCATAACACGTTCCTGACAATGTGAAATCACTGAAGGGATTTATTTGTACATTATCCAACTTAGTACAAAGCTATTCCTATACGAGTAAATATAAAAACAAATGTATTTGATAGCTTTTATTAGCAAATAAAAAAAGTAAACCATCTATGAGGGAAACCTGTTTCCTATTGGCTGTAAGCAAAGACCCGTTAAAACGTCCATAAAAGATAAACATTCAATTTATTAATTTCTAAATAACATGCCATAGCCTATATATTTTGATAATTATGCATATTTATACTGTATCCATTCATAGGTCTTAAACTGTATGTGGTAAGATTACTCGTAGTAGGCTTACCCAAAATGTTTTACTCCAAAACATTATAGCAAAAAAATTACATTTCACCCTAAAGACACTACTTTTATTGTAGTCATAAGTAAAGTTCGTTTTTATGTCAAAAGAATAACTTAATTTAGATACGAGTTAATGCGGAAATGGTAACGCAGCAACACGTGTATGACGTGTCTTGTGGTAAAACTGTTGTCCAATGGGATCTCTGGATCTGGATCCAGCTCCGCCCCTGGATCCGAATCCAACCCCGCCCCCCGGATGTCGTGCTCCGCAGCGAGGCGCTACTGTATTTTTGCTCAAACCTACAAAGTGGCAATGCTAACATTTTCATCATATGACCCCTTTAAACAAAGCATCAACATCTAATCTAAACCTAATACCCAGCCAGCAGTGCTTGGTGGGGCAAATGTAGGCCCCATGTGGGCTTGCAATATGAGCCCCAAGCTGGTCTTGCACCCGGGTTTCATGCACGCCCCATCTGACTTAGCCCACATGAACCTTCTGTAGAAACAAAAGCCAATGTGGACTAAACCAAAGTCAAGTATGGGTGTGGTTGGGTTGAAGAAGTGATGAAGTTAATTAGATAATGAAGAGATGAACGAAGTGATGATTGACCATTAATGATAAACACCTGCTGTTAATAAACAGAATCACTAACAAAGATAAACAAGAAGAGAATAAAGACAAAGTGCCAGCAGAACCACAGCAACTACAAAGGATAAGTGGACATTTCTTGGTGGAGCTAATGTGGACTGCAAAATCCCCAGTGTTCAATTAACATTAACACTGCTTAGTGTTTTTATGGATCCGCACTGCAGAGTGTTGGAGGAGTGGCACTTGAGGCATTTTACATCTTAGATCTTGCTTGTGGAGTTGTTTATTAACTTGGGTTTAGATGTTTCATTTAAAGTCACCATTGTTGTGGTCATTGGTTGTTTTGGTTGGACTCTTGGCTCTTTGTTATAGTGATGGGAAGTTCGGATCATTTTTCTGATTCGGATCTTTGAATCTCGTTCATCAAAATGAACGAATCTTTTTTTGAGTCATTTCGTTCTTTTCGTTCAATTAAAATATGATTACCTATAATTTCACAAATTACCCCAAAATAACCACTTATGCAAACAATTATGACATTTCTAACAAGAAATAAAAATCCTTATTTCATTATTTTTTGACACAAGCTCTGAAACCTGCACAAGAGATATAAATGATTAGCTTACCTCCTAAGTCAGTCCTCGTGTACAAGTCAGGGTAATGCAGCAAAAGCCAAATTATAAGAAACTGAACTTCATATTTATCACATTTGTATGCCTACTCTCGTGTCTACAGATGTTAGTTGTCAACTCGTCACTGTCTTACTGACTCTCTGTGTTCGGCCAGGCTGCGCCGTGTGATATATTCAGCACAGTATCGGGCCGGAAAGAGAAATGATTAGTTCATCATTCTCTCGAGTTCGGGAAGGGTTCGAGTCTTTCGTTCTTCCTGTCAGCCTCATAGAGGCTATGCTTTCAGGACCGGAAAGATAAATGATTAGTTCATCTTTCGGTTACGAGTCTTTCGTTCTTCCTGTCAGTCCCATAGAGGCCATGCCGCCAGCACCGGAAAAAGAAATGATTAGTTCATTCAAGTCTTGAGTTCGGGTTCGGCCGGGTCCGAGTCCTTATGTCACGTGACCGCTGGTATATCACATTAAATACAACATTAGATTCGTATTATTGATTGCGTCTAAATGTATCCTATATTGTTTTATATTTAGTAATTAAAATACTAAATATGTCCAAAAACATTATTTGAAAAATAAAAGTTCCATCTTATTGAAGAACGAAAGACTCGGACCCAGCGGAACCCGAACTCGAAAGGTGAACTAATCATTTCTCTTTCCGGTACTCGTAGCATAGCATCTATGGGACTGACAGGAAGAACAAAAGACTCGAACCTGTCCCGAACTCGAGACTCAAGAGAATGATGAACTAATCATTTCTGTTTCAGATTCAGAACCCATATGTTGCGCAATGCGCATGCGCGGCCAACACAAAATGAACGAATCACTCTCTGAGACAACCCGATAGTCCCGAGTCATATTAAAGATTCGTTCGAAATGAACGAATCGTTCATGAACGACACACCACTACTTTGTTAGTTTTTTCTGCCTGCTATAACTTTGTGTGTTATATTTGTTATGGTAAAGAAGAGACCATGTTGCAATTCTGTTGTGGTGGTTGATACGTAATGTTGAACATCTAGAAAATGTATTTATTCATTTGGTGTTTGCTCAGTTAGCAGATGTATTGGTCTCTCTCAGTAATGTGATGCTACAGTGTGATATCTGGCACTCTCAAAGCGGTTTGTCATTCAAGATTTTGAAACAATGTGTACTTAGTTTAACCATGGTGTGACTTAAACACACGAACATCAAGTCTCACAGTATGAATCTCAACAATGGTGACAAAGAAAAATGCCAAAATGATTTTTTTACATGCCGCAGTGCATTCTGGGAGTTCTGGATAAGATTTGTTGATTCCCAGAATGCATTGCAGCATGAAGCTTTTCATTTTATGGTCACCATTATTGAGATCCATACTCAGATTCTTTATATTTGGGTGTCTAAATTGGACAACAGTTAATTTTGAACTACACAGTATTTCAACTTTCTTTAAAATGATAGACTGATAAGAGAGTGCCAGATGTCACACTCCAGTATCACATTACTGACAGAAAAATATTTTTGGTAAGCAAACTAAAATAGCATATCAGTTTTTTTACATGACAATCAACACTATATCCTAAGCACCACCGCCATAGAATCAAACTGGACACTTTTGTCTCTTTCGTTGCCATAACAAACAGGTTTTAAACACACCAGGTTACAGCAACCAGAAAAAACAAGTCAAGAACAGAGTAGAGAGTCCAACTGGGGCTGCCACTTGTCGCAGTGATGGTGACTTTTGATGAAACAGCCAACATCTAGACCTGAGGTGGTAGGTGGCTCTACAAGTGGGATGAAGATGCCTCAGTGTTACTTTTTTAACACCCTGTAATGTGGATCTAAACACTGAGTAGCATTAATTTAACACTGGGGATTTTGCGGTCTGCATTGGCTCCACCGGGAAGTTTTTATTTTTTTTTGTAGTTGTTGTGGTTCTGCTGGATTTTTTTTCTCTTTGTTCTCTTCTTGTTCGTCTTTCTTGGTGGTTCTGTTTGTTGGCGGCGGGTGTTTGTCATTAATGGTCGATCGTCACTTCGTTCATCTCTTCATTGTCTAGTTGGCTTCATCACTTCTTCGGCCCAGCCACACCCGTGCTTGGCTTTGGTTTAGTCCACATTGGCTTTAGTTTCTACAGAAGGTTCGTGTGGGCTAGGTCGGATGGGGCCGGCGTGGGGCCCGGGTGCGGGACCAGCTTGGGGCTCGTGTTGCGGGCCCATATGGGGCCTGCGTTTGCCCCGCCAAGCACTGCTGGCTGGGTAAGTACGGAAGAGGATTAGGGCCACTGGTGAAAAAAGTATTTGAATTCTGACTTTAATCTCAGAATTCTGACTTTAATCTCAGAATTCTGACTTTAATCTCAGAATTCTGACTTTAAACTCAGAATTCTGACTTTAATCTCAGAATTCTGACTTTAAACTCAGAATTCTGACTTTAATCTCAGAATTCTGACTTTAATCTCAGAATTCTGACTTTAATCTCAGAATTCTGACTTTAATCTCAGAATTCAGAATTCTGACTTTAAACTCAGAATTCAGAATTCTGACTTTAATTTCAGAATTCTGACTTTAAACTCAGAATTCTGACTTTAAACTCAGAATTCTGACTTTAATCTCAGAATTCTGACTTTAAACTCAGAATTCTGACTTTAATCTCAGAATTCTGAGATTGAAGTCAGAAGTCTGAGATTAAAGTCAGAATTCTGAGTTTAAAGTCAGAATTCTGAGTTTAAAGTCAGAATTCAAATATTTTTTTCACCAGTGGCCCTCCTCTTCCGTAATTAAGTGAATTGTGTTTTCTACAGCAATATATTTTACTGAGCATTCAGAAATAATGTTTTATAAAATGATAAAATGCAATGTTTCTCTATCATTCACATAACAAGCAAACAAGTTAATATAAAAAAAAACAGTTGTTGTTTTAAACATTGTGTTAACATTTAAACAGGACATTCATAATGTATGACAATGGTAAAATGTAACATTCCTCTAACATTCAGACAACACAGAAATGTTCTTAGAATGTCAAGAAAACTGGACACTTTTTGTGTTGGTAGAAAGTTTTTGGGAACGTTGGGAACTTTCAGGGAACGTTCTTAGAACTTTTCTCTGTTAGCTGTGTGGATCACTTCAGACTCGCACACATGAGCCGGTGCTTACTGTGCAATATCTTTGCCAAAACTGGCCCTGACACGTCTTTATACAGCTGGGCCACATTTGCTACTTCATATGTGGACCACCCCAGCTAGAAATAAAAAGTTCTAAGAACGTTCCCTGAAAGTTCCCAATGTTCCCAAAAACATTTTGCCAACGTTAAAAGTGTCCAGTTTTTTTAAAGTTCTAGGAACGTTTCTGTTATCTGAACGTTAGAGGAATGTTACATTTTACCATTTTTAAACGTTATGACAATGTCATGTTTTAATGTTCACACAATGTTTAAAACAACAACTGTTTATTATATTGACTTGTTTAATTCTTATGTAAATGATAGAGAAACATTGCATTTTATTATTTTAGAAAAGATTTCTGAATGTTCAGTAAATATATTGCTGTAGAAAACTCAATTCACTTACTAGTTTTAGATGTTGATGTTTTGTTTAATTTAAAGTCACCCTTATTGTGATTAGTGTTTGTTTTAGTTGGACTCTTAACACTTGACTTTTTGTTTGTTAATATTTTCCCTGGTTGTTTTAACTTTGTGTTAATGCACCACATTTGTTATGAACATGCAAAATTAAGTGTTATTCTGTGGTGCTTGGTACATAATGGTAAAGATCATCACCTAATTAATTTAATAATCAAAAGTTTATTTTCTGTCAACAGTATAAATGAGATCCAGCACTTTCAAAGCAGTTTTGCCAAAACTGGCCCAGACACGTTTGTAAAGAGCTGGACCAAATTTGCTTCAACATGTGAGGGCCACATTTGGTTTATTCCAAGATTAGACCGTGTCTGTTGTGCAGCATTTTTGCCAAAGGTGGCCCATATTTGTTGTTTGATATTTGAGCCATATTCACTATTTGTCGGATGGGCCACTTTTGGTTCATATTAAGATGACATGTTGCCGTGGGCACCACATCTTTGCCTTAAAAGGCCCACATGTAATTTGATATATTTGGCCCATTTTTGCTATTTTACATGTGAGCCACTTTAGGTTCACATCCCTTTTATTCGGGCCATAAGAAGGTCAGCAGTGCCGCATCTTTGCCTGAAGTGGCCCACATGTGCTTGCTATCTGGGCTGCTACTCCACCAGGCCGACAGGACTTGGTTGTCGGGAAAGACTCGAGGAGGTGGACTTTGCGTGTATATCAACGAAGGTTGGTGCACTAAATGTTCCATTATTAGCACTTACTGCTCTGGAAATGTTGAATATATGACCATCAAATGCCGGCCATATTATCTACCGCGAGAGTTTACAGCGGTGTTTATTGTTGTTTACATTCCCCCGAGTGCAGAAGCTAGTGAAGCATTTGAGGAAATAAATGGAAACATAGTCTCTCTTCAAAAAAGCACCCTGACGTGTTTTATGTGATCTCTGGAGATTTTAACCATGTCAATTTTGATGGACATTACACCAGGGTTGTAATCGAGTCCAAGCCGAGTTCGACTTGTGTCTGCGTCAATCACGCTGTGTTAATTGAATTAATTGATTTCACCTGCAGTGTGTTAAAGGATCGGTATTTTACACTTAAAGCCCTGTTTTCAGATTGTTTATGATGAAATAGAATGGTTTTGACTGAAATTTCGACATTTGCGGCTGCCCCGAGAATTTTTGGGTGTTTTTATGTTTCACCTCCCACCTCTACAAAGGGTGTGTAGGTGCACTGGAACAATCCTTCCTAAAATGCATTAAACTTTTGTTTACAAAGACGTGAAACACACTAATACAGGACCTTGCTGTATTAGTGACCTGATTACAGGAAGCAAGCGGAGTGGCGGAGTCTCCGCAGAGTCGCAGAAGCCCCTCCCATGAGGCGGATTTCCGCGTGAATTTCTCTAATGACTAGAATTTCACGCGCAGATGAAGCGAGTGAACTCAAATGTTCAAGCGTCCACCTACCGCGGCTGGTGTAAATGCAACATGAGTCAATTGGATACTTAAGTGATCATTTAAGTGATGATTTTTTGATTATTGAAAACACCTGATAATGAGCAGAATCACTGAAGGAAAGAGAAACACAAGAACTACAACTGACTTCCAGGCACTGCCCAACTCTTATTACCAAACAGGCTGTTCTTATTTCTGTCAACTGTCTACATTTGTCTGATTAAAAAATAACAGAGTTTAAGATGATGATGTTTTATTGAAAATGTTTGGTCATTGTGATCAGTGCTTCCTTAGGTTGGATAGTTTTACTTTTTGTTCTAAGTTGTTTTATTTGTATAATAAAAATCCTTTGTTTATTTTGTCTGCTATTAAAAGGCTTTATTTGTTTGTAGTTTGTTCAGTAAGAATAAAAAACCCTCAAAATGAAGAATGAACAAAATGCAGATAGGAGTTTTCCTTACTCAAACATGTTCTCAGGGCAGAAAGAAATATGATTGGTTCACAAAAATGACCAATCAAAGTGTTCGTTACTGGTTTAAGCCCTCAATGGAGCCTTCAAGGCAGCTTCAGCAGTGAAGCAGTTCGAGCTCACCGTTGGTCAGGTGAGTAGCGCAGATATGGTAAGATAGTAAGATCCGGGTTGTGCGAGTCACTTGACTCACTTGGTCAAAATCTCTCAATCGCTATGTCACGCTAATGCCATCCGGAGCGGGTCTGTTTTAGAGTTTATGCTATCAGGAAAGCAATTCAGATCACGCATGCAGCTACAAGTTTGCGACTCCTCTGCTTGCAAAAATAGGGCTCATATGATCTAAGGAACTCCTAAAAAACATACATGTCTGTGCAGGCACGTGCACACATAGACATCAAAGGGAGCTTGAGCACCTGCCCTTTTTATTCCTGCAGAGAAAGTGCCCTTTTATTCTGGGGTGCTTTTATTTAAAAAAAATAATATGATCTTTATTAATATAACAACTGATGTCTGTCTGTTTTTTGTGTTTTTTACTTATTACTTATTTAATTTAACATGAATTTATTTAGGAATCATTTAAATGAGTTGTGGTACACAAACAGTTAACAGATGAGTCCCGCCTCGAAAACTCACATCGCTTATATGATTGGCTTTACTTTTTCTAAGTCCCGCCTCTCTAACTTCTTTCGCTATATGATTGGTTTCTCGTGTATTGTAGATTGCATTCGTGCTTGTAAGAAGCGCCAAAGCTCAGCCTGAATGAGACGTGAGGTGCATGATTATGCAGGCAGGCTACCGGTAAGTGTGTGAGGAAGAAAGCATTCTTATATTAACAGTTTTATGCACAAAATATGAGACACGTTGTTACACATAACGATTCAGGCACATTGTTTTCCACGACAATCCCATATTAATCTGAAGAGTTGCAAACTTGTAACAGTATAACGTGTATGTAGTTTAAACAGACTGCTCATAAAATAATAAAGCACAAACAATAAAATCATTGCTACACAGCAAAGTCCCCGGTGTTGAATGGACACTGTGGGTGTGTATATGGTCCGCTCCCAGATGGGTGTGTATAAAGACTGGTGTTAAAATTTAACACTGAAGCAGTGTTGAAGTTAATGAGATAATGAAGTGATGATTAAGACATTAATGGTGAACACCTGCTGGTCATTCTGTGTCAAATTAACTTAATTTTCCTGGATTTTTTTTTTGGAGAAAGCAATACTAAAATTATGAAGAAAGACAAAATGCAATAGATGAATACAGCGAAATCCCCAGTATTAAATGAAACTTGTTGGGTGTATGACTCCAAAAGCTGCAATCTTTCACGTTTGCCTCTCTATCATCATCTCTGTTAAAAAAACTAAAATTATAACTTGCAGCGTTATTTTCTAAACCGGGATGATAAGTTTAACTTCTAAAGAGCTGTCAGAACAAAAAGAAGTGCTCAACTATTCCAGCATCCACACACGTGATTTAGTAGACAAATCTTCTTTCTGACATGATGTAATCACAGAATGTATCACATTAAATCTTAAGTTTGTGTTTGTTATGAGTTCATTTGAAGTCACCATTATTGTGATTAACGTTTCCTTTAGTTAGGCATTCGTCAGGGCTGGACTGGGACAAAAGTTCGGCCCTGGCATTTTGGCCCAAACCGGCCCACACTACATATATTTACAAATACCACACATCTTTGCACGCCTTTAAGCAATAGCAACTCCAATTCCATAAAAGCACTAAGCCCAATTAATAGCAAGTAGAAAAGAGTGAGAGTTGACACAACAAACACTTCTAGAACGTGTTATTTATTAATGCAGTAAAACTGTATAATCCACATGAATCCTAAAACAAGCTTCATCCTTAAAACATTTGTAAACATTTTTGTTAGGTCCTAAAATACACTATTCACTACACACTGTAGCCTATAATAAATAATGAACACAACAAAAATATTCCTATCTGATTAACTGTCATATTATATGTTGATTACAGTTTTTCTGCATTGCTAAAACACTAAACCCCAATCTCTGAACCAAATTCATAGCGGCCTAAACACATTTGTCATGCACTCTTTTGGCTAAACTCTAAACAAACTTCTGAGTAAAACACACATTTTACACTGCAATGAACTTGTTTTATAAATGCTTAACACAGGCAGGCTGCTAAAGATGAACACAACTACAACTCAGTTGTCATCAAGCAAACACAACAACTCAAAATTGTACACTTTTTTCTAATGGTATTCTTTACCAATTGTGTGGATTGTAAACAGTCTGAGAGGCAGATGAAGAGTACCCTATGATGAAGAGCAGGACACCAGAGGTGGTGCAATTGGCAAAATTTGCCATTGAATTGCTGACTTTTAACAAAATACAAGTGCTGCTTGCCTTACAGTAATATTGAAAACTGATTATTACTTGCAGTACTTACAGGAAAGTATTCACTACTACATTCACTGAACTAAACTTGTGTGATTACAGTAATAGAGCTTTTTAACATTATCTGTCAATTGTGTTGTTATATACAATACATAATATATTTTGTCTGTAAGCAGATGTCCTGGATTGTTTGATTTTGCTTGAAGAGAAATTATACGTTTTAAAAACAGACAATCAACGAAAAATCTACGAATCAGATACACTCTCATAGTCACAGAGCAAAGAGTGCAATTATTTTATTGCAGCTCTATCACCATAATATTGTGTTTTTGACTTGGTTTTATCAAGGGGTATCTATCTAAACTAGTGTTTTGAAAGCAGTTCTGCTTACCGCAACTCACTTCTCCCTCGTCACTTCACCGCGCCACCATCATCATCATCATCATCACCAGCGACGCGAGTTGAAGAAAACAGTTGTGTTATTTTGCAGCGTCTGCCTGAAGAGTCTGTTTCTTTTTGTCGCGCAGTTTTTCTGCACCTTCCTTGAGTTTTTTCTCCATCTCTCTCTCTCTATTTTGACACGTGAACTGACCGACGTTGCACGCTCGCTTGCACAGAGACCAAAGCGGTGAATGGGCCAGCTTTATGTCATTAAAAAAAATAACCAATTGGCTGCTGCTTAAATGTGAGTGGGCCGGTCTATTTAGGGAAAAAAAGGACGATGACTGGGCTGGTCCGTCATTGGGCCAGCTTAATGTCGTTTAAAAAAATAACCAATGGGCTGCTGCTTAAATGTCAGTGGGCCGGTCTGTCTAGAAAAAAAAGACGCTAACTGGGCTGCTCAGACAAAGATAGTATGAGATGGATCGGCCCAAAAAGTACGTCGGCCCACCGGGAAACTGCCCGGTCTGCCAGATGGCCAGTCCGCCCCTGGCATTCGTCCTTTAACCTTCACTAAACTAATTCTCTTCTCTTTTAGCGATTGTAACAATGTTTTATTAAGACTGTTTGTTCATTGCTTGATGTAGAGGGAAAACTTTTCATAGCATCTGAGATTGGTTATTTATTTTATTCTCTACCAATCATTAAAAAATTTGATCATAAAAAAATGATAAAGACAACAATGCAAATACAAACATGCTCTATGAAAGACACTGCTCTGTAAGACTGCTGTAATGCTTTAGTTTTTTTTTTGTGTTTTTTTTTTTTGCTTAAGAGAGACATCATAACTTCTGATACAAATCTCAACAAGGGTGACAGTAAATGGTAAGAAATTTGCACAATTTTGTCATGTCACAATGCATGATGGGAGTTATGAATGAGTTTTATACAATCCTGGTACCCAGCATGCATTGCGGCATGAAGCTTTGTTGTTGATTGTCACCACGATTGTGTTTTATAGGCTGATTGTTGATGTCTCAGTGTGTCTGACTGACACCACAGATTAGATTTCGGTGAAAAATATTAACTCTTAAGGCTATATGGATGTCATGGGGTGGACCAAATATAAAATTATACACTTATATACAGTGATTATTTTTTTGTATGAGAACATTGAATCACAACACTTATGTTTTCATAATAATTAAAATTGTAACAGTTTAAGACTTCATTTCTCTCATCTTTCTCTGCTCTAACAGAAGTGTTTAATAAACACACTGCCACAATGAGCAGAAAAAAACTAACAATAAACTTTAAGACCCAAGTACCCAACTAAAGGAAACACTAATCGGAGCAATGGTGACTAACTTTATTAACCAGATTTACAGCAGTTGTATCGAAGTTATCCCTGTAACTCTGCAAGCAAGTTGTAATTTTAGTTTTCAAACAGAGATGATGATAGTGTTTATTTAACTGTGGGGATTTCATCTATTACATTTAAATATTTTGTCTTTCTGCGTTATTTTGGTGTTGCTTTATCCAGAAAAAGAGTCATCAAAATAAAAAATTAAAGACAGGGAAAATTCTAAAATTAAGGTTGATTTGACACGGAGTGACCAGCAGGTGTTCACCATTAATGTCTTAATCATCACTTCATTATCTCATTAACTTTAACACTGCTTCAGTGTTAAATTTTAACACCAGTCTTTATACACACCCATCTGGGAGTGGATTATATATACACCCACAGTGTTTATTTAACCCCAGGGATTTTGCTGTGTAACTACAGTAGTAAGCTTTTTTGATTGCGTTTTTTTTTTTTTGCAATGGCTGTTAAATAAGTAGCCTATAATGTGTTATACTGGAGTGCTGGAGTATATTGGGAAGAAATCTGATGGTTCAGTATTTTACTTGCCCAGTCAGAATTTTCACTGACATCACAAAAAAGTTAAATATAAAATACAAATAAGGTGTAACCCTAATAAATATGAAACCTAAGATTAAAGGTGCCAAAGGATGTGTTATCAATAACATAATTTTAAAAGTTTGGTGTGTTTAGTTTCATAACAACAAATATATCAACACCACGTTTAGAAGATGTCAGGCTTTGTTGACTTGGAAGTGAGAGGAACGTGTCCTGTTTCAGATTGACTTAAAAGATCCACGATGTAGGCTTCGGTTAATGCAGCCATACAGTCACTCATCCGCGCAAGAACATGATCTTGTGATTGAGTCCCAGACAGAGCCGCCCGCTCCTGCACGGGTCCTGTGAGTGAACCAGTCACGTCACTCTGAGTGACTCAGTCAACAAGAGGACCCGTGTATGTCCGTCGGTGGTGGATCTTTCCAGCAGTAGTCCTCTGTTTTAATCATTTGCAGCTTCTAACCAAAACATTGTGCCAGTCAAATATTGCAACAGATCAGCCTACATGATAGTCAGTGGGTTAATAACACGAGCAAGGCTCGTTTCTCCTAGTCTAGGATTCAAGCTCTGAGTTGAGTCACTCTCTGTGTGAATCCCCGAGTCGCCGACCAACGCAGCGTCACGCGCACGCATCCCTTTGTACTCGGAGCTGCGATCCGGAATAGCAGCTTGTGGCTCACTAAGTCCCCCCAGTCGACATTTGGTGATGTAAATTAACTCGTTGTTGCAACTTATAGAACTTATGGCAGCTTATGTAGAGTTATTTGTTGTAATTCTGTTGTAAAGATTTGAAGAGCTTTGTGTTTGATACAATTTCTCATTTTTAATGCAAAATCTGGGAGGACTCAACTGACTCGGGTTAATGGTCACTAAGGACCCATGATTCCTGAGTCATTTTAGGGATCGGGTTAAATTATCCGAGTTTCGAGTGACTCGCTCATCACTAATAGGAACAAGATTAACAAGACAATCACTTCTTGTGACTTCCTTCAACAAAACAAACTCGAGTTATTTGCTTCACATGTCATTACGCCAATTCTACGTCATTGCACGTGTGCATACGCTCCACACTCCCGTCCTGTAGGTGGCGGAAATGCACCTTTCAGTGGGTTTGCCAACCGCCATTAAAAAAATAAAAGAAGAAAGCACATGTGCCGAGCATCCCAGTTTCAGTTATCCATCCGATCAAGTGTATACATGTTTTTTGAGCGGATAACAAAAGGTATAAACCACCCCTAAAAAGCGGATTAGATTTTTAATCAGATTGGCACTTTTTAGTCCGAATGAGGTGTTTACATGAAGCCTTGTAAAAGCACACTTATTGTTCTTCTTAAGTTTTATTATTCTTATTAAGTGTGCTTGCAAAAGCACACTTATTGTTCTTCTTAAGTTTTATTATTCTTATTAAGTGTGCTTGCAAAAGCACACTTATTGTTCTTCTTAAGTTTTATTAAGTGTGCTTGCAAAAGCACACTTATTGTTCTTCTTAAGTTTTATTAAGTGTGCTTACAAAAGCACACTTATTGTTCTTCTTAAGTTTTATTATTAAGTGTGCTTGCAAAAGCACACTTATTGTTCTTCTTAAGTTTTATTATTCTTATTAAGTGTGCTTGCAAAAGCACACTTATTGTTCTTCTTAAGTTTTATTAAGTGTGCTTGCAAAAGCACACTTGTTGTTCTTCTTAAGTTTTATTATTAGGGGTCAAGCACCGAAGGTGCTGTGACACCTATTGGAATTGTTAGTATTATTATTATTATTCTGCTTCTTCTTCTTCTTCTTAGCCATAGGCGTCTATGGCAGCCCTATTAACCGTACATAGGAAAATGATGAAATTTGGCACAGTTGTAGAGGTGGTCCTGAAAAGTCAAGTGACCAAAAATGGGGTCTCTAGCACTAACTCTATAGCGCCACCAGCAGTGCAAAAATTCAATGTTCAAATGGTTATAACTGGTGATCCGCTTGATCTATGAATATTCTACTTAGTACACGTGATTGCTCTCCTCATGCTTGTTGTTTTTAATACCTTACAGTAAAACTCCACCCATTACAGTAGTGGCCATTTTGAAATGTACAGTATTCCGTTTATTCGCTACTCCTCCTTCAAATTTTGTTAAATTGTTATGAAATTTGACACAGGTGAACTTTGGAGTGAGCCGCACAGAAATGACTGAACAGAATTTTGATATTTATCTTTGTTCAAAAGTAATAAATGCGCAAACTTAACGAGGTTGACGCAAAAATGGTTCTGAAGCTGTATCTCGGTCATTCTTTGATCAATTGAAATGAAATTTGGTACACTTCATGTGGACCATGAACTTGGGGTTCATGCCAAATCTGGTGACAGCGCCACCTATGGGTCATGAGATATGAAAATAGGCTATTTTTGCCCATAACTTCTGAACTGTTTGTCAGAAAATTATGATCTTGATGTCTGTGGATTGCTTATCTCATGCCGCATCTGTCGATGTGTATTATGCCGGGTTTGACCGAACCGCCTGTCCGCCATTTTGAAATTTCGCATAATTTGTTATATTTTTTGAACTATTGGACATATCCGCGCAAAAATTAGTAAGGAGCTTCGACATGATGTCCTGAAGATACCTGGGAAGTCAGAGTACAGCGCCACCTAGGGGTTATGAACTATAACAGTTCTTATGGAACTGCTTATAACTTCTGCTTATAACTTCTGAATACTTTGTCTGATATTAATTTCTTTGTGAAATTGTATTCACCGATTGCAACGATGCCTCGTTTGTCATTTTCCAACATTCTGTTCATGTGTTAATGTAAAGCATATGGTAGATGATTTTTTTGCTACTCCTTTTACAAATGTTGTTTATTTTATGCCAGGTACTGCTCGTATAATGTTTGGAGCAATCCGCACAGAAATGACCGAACAGATTTTTGATATTCTGTTCTCTTTCTTATAAATACCACTCCAAAGTTGACCGTGCCTGTGACGTTGTCTATTTGTCATAGTAAATTAATGTGACTGTATATTACATTGTATAGCATTACTATACAGAATGATGTTCTTGTCTTCAATCTCATTTGAGCTTTTTGATTCTCATATACATTGTATTTTTGATAGTTCTGCTCTGCACTGTCAGTTCTGCATCTGTGTTGATTGGCACATGTCAATCCTTGAAGCACCTCAGCTGTTTTTTTGCTGCCCCTTGAGCTGTGTTAACTGAGTTGCGCATCAGGTTAATCACATGCCATGAGTTTCTGAGGTCATGGGTTCGAATCCCATGTGCAGTGGTATTTTGGTTTGTGATTCTCATACTATACATTGTATTTCAGTTATTTGTGCTCTCTGTTGTCATTTCTGTCATTCATTCTCTTTTGGTAATTGCTGGATATAAATGTTTATAGCTGTAAAGCTGTATTCTACAGCTTGGACACACCAAGTCAGTGGTTTAATCGTTTACTCAGTGGCGCATGCGGTTAGTGCTGTGCTTTGGGAACATGAGGTCATGGGTTTGAATCCCAGCTCTTACTTTCACTTATTGAGATTTCCTTTTGTGTTCCCTTTAACACGTTCTTCTAAACCTGTCTGGTTTTCCACACGTGTTATATTTTTGCCATCTTTTCTGTTGTTGCTCCGCACTGCAGTGGTTCTGCTCTGCATTTGCTTTGCTTCGGGTTCGGGCTCTGCGTCGTGTGGTTTTTGCTGTGCTTTGGGTGCTCATTGCGCTGAAGGTGCTTGACCCCGCAATTGCTGCTTGCAGCTATATTTATTAAGTGTGCTTGCAAAAGCACACTTGTTAAGTGTGCTTGCAAAAGCACACTTATTGTTCTTCTTAAGTTTTATTATTAAAAGCACACTTATTGTTCTTCTTAAGTTTTATTATTAAAAGCACACTTATAGTTCTTCTTAAGTTTTATTATTATTAAGTGTGCTTGCAAAAGCACACTTATTGTTCTTCTTAAGTTTTATTATTAAAAGCACACTTATAGTTCTTCTTAAGTTTTATTATTATTAAGTGTGCTTGCAAAAGCACACTTATTGTTCTTCTTAAGTTTTATTATTATTATTATTATTAAGTGTGCTTGCAAAAGCACACTTGTTGTTCTTCTTAGGTTTTATTATTAAAAGCACACTTATTGTTCTTCTTAAGTTTTATTATTAGGGGTCAAGCACCGAAGGTGCTGAGACACCTATTGCAATTGTTAGTATTATTATTATTATTCTTACTCTTGTCCAATGGGAGTCTATGGCAGCCCTATGAACCATAAGTAGTAGAATGATGAAATTTGGCACAATTGTAGTGGTGGTCCTAAATAGTCATGTGACCAATAATGGGGTCTCTAGCAGTAACTCTATAGCGCCACCAGCAGATCAAAAATTCAATGTTCGAACTGTTATAACTAATGATACATTTGAACTATGAAAATTCAACTTAGTACACGTGATTCCCCTTCTCACATTAATTGATTTTAATTAATGTGACTCCTCCCATTACAGTAGTGGCCATTTTGAAATGTACAGTTGTTTGTTTTTTCGCTACTCCTCATTCAAATTTGGTTCAATTGTTATGAAGTTTGTCACAGGTGATCTTTGTAGTGAGCTGCATAGAAATGACCGAACAGAATTTTGATATTTATCTTTATGCAAAAGTAATAAATGCGTGAACTTTACGAGGTTGATCCAATAATGGTTCTGAAGCTGTACCTCGGTCATTCTTTGATCAATTGAAATGAAATTTGGTACACTTCATGTTGACCATGAACTGGGGGTCCATATCAAATTTGGTGACAGCGCCACCTATGGGTCATGAGATATGAAAATAGGCTATTTTTGCCCATAACTTCTGAACTGTTTGTCAGAAAATTATGATCTTGATGTCTATGGATTGCTTACATCATGCCGCATCTGTCGATGTGTATTATGCCGGGTTTGACCAAACCACCTGTCCGCCATTTTGAAATTTCATATAAATTGTTATATTTTTTGAACTATTGGACATATCCGCGCAAAAAGTGGTAAGGAGCTTTGACATGATGTCCTGAAGGTACCTGGGAAGTCAGAGTACAGCGCCACCTAGGGGTAATAAACTATAACAGTTCTTATGGAACTGCTTATAACTTCGGAATACTTTGTCTGATATGAATTTCTTTCTGAAATTGTATTCACTGGTTTATGCCGGTTGCAACGATACCTCATTTGTCATTTTCTAACATTCTGTTCATGTATTATTGTAAAGCATTTGGTAGATGATTTTTCCGCTACTCCTTTTACAAATGTTGTTTATTTTTTGCCAGGTTCTGCTCGTATAATGTTTGGAGCAATCAGCACAGAAATGACTGAACAGATTTTTGATATTATGTTATCTTTCTTAGAAATACCACTCCAAAGTTGACCGTGCCTGTGACGTTGTCTATTTGTCATAGTAAATTAATATGACTGTATATTATGTTGTATAGCATTACTATACATAATGATCTGATTGTATTCAATTTCAATTGAACTCATATTTTACTTCTGCTGTGTCAATTCTGCATCTTTGGTGATTGACATATGTCAATCCTTGCAGATATCTAATCTTTTTCTGCTGCCTCATGAACTGTGTCAACTGAGTGGCGCATCCAGGAAATCACATGCATTGAGATTCTGAGTTCTTGGGTTCGAATCCCACCTGAGTCATATATTAGGTTTTTCTATTAATGTTTTGTTCTTCCTCATCAATTCTTCTCAACCTGTCTGTAGTTCACACATGTTATATTTTTCCATGTTTGCTGTTGTTGCTCTGCATTGTGGTGGTTCTGCTCTATGATTCCTGAGCCTTGCGTGTTTGATGCGCTTTATGGTGCTTGCTGTGCTTTGTGAGCTTGGTGTGCTTGCTGTGCTTTGTGTGCCTGCTGTGCTTTGTGAGCTTGCTGTGCTTTGTGAGCTTGCTGTGCTTTGTGTGTTTGCTGTGCTTTGTGAGCTTAATGTGCTTTGTGTCCTTGCTGTGCTTTGTGAGCTTGCTGTGCTTTCTGAGCTTGCTGTGCTTGGTGAGCTTGCTGTGCATTTTGAGCTTGCTGTGCTTTGTCAGCTTGCTGTGCTTGATGTGCTTGCTGTGCTTTGTGAGCTTGCTGTGCTTGGTGAGCTTGCTGTGGTTTGTGAGCTTGTTGTGCTTTTTGAGCTTGCTGTGCTTTGTGTGTTTGATGTGCTTTGTGTGCTTGCTGTGTTTTGTGAGCTTACTGTGCTTTGTGTGCTTGCTATGCTTTGTGAGCTTGCTGTGCTTTGTGAGCTTGCTGTGCTCTGTGAGCTTGCTGTGCTTTGTGTGCTTGCTGTGCTTTGTGTGCCTGCTGTGCTTTGTGAGCTTGCTGTGCTTTGTGTGCTTGCTGTGCTTTGTGAGCTTGCTGCGTTTTGTGAGCTTGCTGCGTTTTGTGAGCTTGCTGTGCTTGCTTTGGGTGCTCATTATTGCGCTGAAGGTGCTTGGCCCCGAGTTGCTGCTTGCAGCTATATTTATTATTATTATTATTTTTATTATTTTTCCCGGGTAGATTTTTTTGGCCAGCTCTAGCGACTAGACCGTTTGACACCGTTCAAACTTTAAAATGTTCGGGCAGTACCGGTGTAAGTTGCTTGATAAGATGAAGTCACAGATCCATGTCGTTCGGCCACCATATTGGATAGAACACAAAACTTTTAAAAAGTTTCACAGGTCACAAATTTTGTCCAAACTTCAAGAAATTCCACGTACACGATCCTTGGACCAAGCCTCACAAAAGTTACTAGAAGGATTTTTGATTTTCGGAAGCATTTGGCCATCACAGCCCAAAATATACCTGTGACGTAGTCGCCAAACAGGAAGTAGTTCATATCTCTGAAACATATCTTAATAAATTTTTTTATATGAACTTGGGACTCGAATGTGAAGATGCCCAAGATAAAAAAAACATTGCAGTAACATGTCTATATTATGTTATTTTCACTTTAAAATGTCCAATAAAACCCTATGTAAAAACACACTTAATAAAAATGTCATTATAGACTTTACCACTAGAGGGCAGCCCAAGCGTGTTTAATTGTCTTCACACGTGACTAGACCGAAACTAAGTGCGTGCCTATTGAAAACTTTATATACTGAGGATTATTTGATACTAAATCCGATGGAATATTAATATTTCTCATATACGTTTGTGCACAAAACTGCAAATGGATGTTATATTCTGAAGGCGTGAATCAACGCGAGCTCTCAGGAGAACGTGCAGAACAGGTATGTTTCAGGAATGTTTCAGGGATTCAGACGTAAAACCCTTTCTTTTATTTCAGTGACATTCAGTGTTTAATTCCCTTTTTCATCAATGTAATACATTGTAAATGTATTAGTTTGTTAAGACAAATTATCAATTTTTACATGCTATAATAAATTAGCTGTGGAGTATTTTGAGCTAAAACTTCACATACACACTCTGGGGACAGCAAAGATTTATTTTACATCTTAAAAATATGTCATAATATGACCCCTTTAAATCATTTTAAGTGGAATCTACAAAGCTCACATATGGTTTAAGAAATTCCTTACAGATAATATCTGATCACATAGTAAATGTTTAATATAACTGCATGACAGGTAACAGCTGATCACATAGTAAAGGTTTAATATAACTGCATGGCAGGTAACATCTGATCACATTGTAAAGGTTTAATATAAATGCACAACAGATCACATTGTAAATGTTTAATATCACTGCATGACATCTGATCATGAAGGTTTAATGTAACTTTACAACATGTAAAATCAGGTCACATTGTAAAGGTTTATAAAAATAACTATGGACTAAGAAACAGCTAACTTTTCAGCAAGACCGCCCTGCAATAAATTAAGACACAGCTTTATCGAAGTCATCAGGAGCTGATCCCAAGTGTATATCTGGAAGCTGTTGGTGTATGTACTGGTAAAGTGCTTGGCGACTGTGTAATGGATGCAATATCAACCCTGTGTAAAGCTGACAAAGATGGTTGTTTCTCAGCAGTGTTATGTACATTTGTGCCAGCTCAACACATTTGAAGCAGTTTCTCGGACAGGGTTTACAGGACTAGGCCTTAATTATATTTGGACATTTTAGTTTTTACAAACAAACCCTACAAAAAAACAAGACTGGTGCGCATCTTGTGACAAAACAATTGCACTTATATATTTTGAGGTATGTCAGTAAAAGGTGTTTTTAAATTATTGTAGCTCAAATATGCATTTTAGCCTGGGACCAGCATAAGCCCTGTCAGGGAAACTGCACCATTGTTTTCCCATATCAGATGTAGGTTGCTTCAGGTTGAGTTGTGATTTTAAAGTGTAGTTGTGGTCAGAGACGGATTGATCCTCCCATTGTGTTTCTGCATCACAGTTCAGGAACATGTTGATTGTATATCATCCTCACAGTTGTCCATTGCATCACTAAACATCAATGCATCTGTGAAAATAATATAACCATAAACATTTTATGTTAGTATTTAAAAGAAACTTGCATCATGAGAGTTAATTTATAAATGGCACCCATACTTAAACAGAACAGTGTGTAATAGAGAGATGCATTAAAAAGAGACTACCGTCTCTTTTATATACATTATACACACAACCTATACCTTCAGTGTTAAATAATACGTTGTTTAATAGGTCATTATCAATATCTGAATGAGGAATGAGCTGACATTCTAGCATCTGAAATCTAAGTAACTTGTAGGAATCACGTGGGCTACTGTAAGAATGTAATGTACTATAATTTCTCGTTGTACTATTGTAAATATAAAAATATAGGTGGACAATTAAAACGGACTTCACAAATCTAACTTTAGGAATGTAATGTACTATAATTTCTTGTTGTACTATCGTAAATATAAAAATATAGGTGGACAATTAAAACGGACTTCACAAATTTAACTTTAGGCAAACGAGCACATAGTTAGCTAAGATAGCTTACCTGAAACTGGCCACCTTTTCAACACCCGGCGTGGTTTAAAGTTACCGGAACATCGTAGTCGAACCATTACTTGGGATAAGGGTGTTCCTCAGTCGGCTTACCGTCCGATAAAATTGGTAAGAAACAAACAAAAATGCGCTTGAGTGGGCTTTTCAAGTTTAACGCGTTGCCTTCAGACACTGACTCAGCGGCTCATCATCTATGCGGCCGGAAGTACGTTGACAAAATGAGCGTAATGGCGCCGCCCTTGTTGTAGTGAAAAATAAGGTGAATATCTGCTGCTTTTGGTGACGTGAACTCTGGCCTACATTAAATCTGCATATAGCGCATGAATATCCTTATGAATTGGGCAGTTTAATCAACTTTTTTCACTGTGCTCCTATATTTCTTTGTGTGCTCCTAAATTTTTTCATTTAGGAGCACATGTACTCCTTGGGAAAAAGGTTAGCGTAGAGCCCTGTTATTATTGCCCTTTCATCATGAAATGTTCTGCAATACTGTATGTGTACAGTAAGCTCAAGTTAAAAGGTACAATTCCATAATCTACGTAAAGTGCTCTATTTTCATTTACTAATGTTGTACTTAATATAGCCTACATTTTTTGTTCTTTAGTACATTCATATGAAATATGCTAAAATGTAATTAAAAAATGTATTAAGGTACCACTTGTAATAAATTTGAACCCACCTTTGTATGAAAGTTTACTTCAAGTGATATACATTTTTGTAATGCGAGACAGTATGTTAAATGCATTTCTGTTTATATTCATGACATCCCAAAATAACACAGATAAGGACACCTATGTTTTTAAGATTATCTTAAGTCCTAAAGAAGAATTGTTGGTATATTATGTACAAAACTAGTGTGTGAAAATAGGGCACTTTAAAGGGATTGTTCACCCAAAAATTAAAATTATTTAAATTACAATTCAATTTTTTTTTATAAGAAAACACTGAACATGTGCAGCACAGCCGTTATAGTTGGTTCTAGGCTAGCTAGAGCTGGTGATCTGGGCTAGTGATCCCTGTATTTACATAAAATGATCTGTGCTAAGCCCCGGATGTCCTTCAATGCTGGAAACACCCCTGGTTACAAGCCTGTATACATTTGTGTGTGTGTGTGTGTGTGTGTGTGTGTGTGTGTGTGTGTGTGTGTGTGTCTCAGCAATGCTTTTACAATGCGAGGATTTGATTTCCAATGCGAGGATGCACAAGATAAAAAAACATTCTAAAATTTTACATTTCACAAATCACGTTAATGACCGCACCAGGGGCCTCATTTATAAAACTTTGCGTAAGATTTGCGTTAGAAGTGGCGTACGGATGAAACATAGGACGCGCGTACGCACCGAAATATTCGGATTTATAAAACCGTGCGCACGCACATCCTACGCATTTTTCCCTTAATAAATCACAATCAATTCTAAATGTAGCGCAGCTTTTGCGGCTTCATGACACGCCCTAGTTGCCCATAAATAGTCCGTGAAATGCCCACAAGTTAATATGCATTGATTGCGAAATCATGGCAAACACAGAGAGGAAATCAAAAAAACTTAACTTCACTCAATGTGAAGTAGAAGTTATCGTTGGCGAGGTGGAAAAGAGGAGAAAATGTTGTTTGGAGGGCACAGTGTGGGCATTACGCATTGTAATGGGGCATTTTATTTCCATCCATTTAATTGCATCTGACAAGCTACAGATGGCGGTAATAATCGACGTGGAAATAGGACATTGTTCAGCGCAAATGTAATTTCTTGTTGCTTTCTGAATGGTTGAGACATACGCCATACATTGTTTTATCAAAAATAAAACACACTAAAGGCATATGCATGAATACCATAATTTCGTAGATTATGAAGATATGGTTTACTATGAAAACAACTTTCCCCAGTGGACAATTAATCTATCTATCTATCTATCTATCTATCTATCTATCTATCTATCTATCTATCTATCTATCTATCTATCTATCTATCTATCTATCTATCTATCTATCTATCTATCTATCTCCTTAATTATCTATCTATCTGTTTATGTAATTGCATCTATATTTGCCCCGCCAGATGGACACATTGACGAGAATATGACGAGTATATGTACATTATTTCGTTCTGTTAACTATATTCTTTATGAGGATGAATTGCACAACATGCCAATATTATTGCAGAACATATTTATATTATTGCAGAACATATTTCACTTTTCTTTTAGCAAATATATGTTCATTTGAATTTCTGTTGTAACTTTCGATTTTTTTTTTCACTGCTGATCGATCAAACGGGTGTTCGTGTAGGCTGTTAATTGTAAGACTTGCTTTGTGAAGTCTTCATGTTATTTATGAGAGGCAGTGTTGTCATTTTCACTTTCACTTTCACGTGTTTCTTCCATCTGCCGACGGTGTCGCCATTTCTCATTTCACCCGTTTTTGTGCGTACGCCTGGGTCAGAGCTTGCGTGACGGACAGCACACTTTCCCGTCAAGTTTGCTTTTTATAAATGACAACTATTGCGTAGAGAGTGGCGTACGCCTTCTTTTGTGCGTACGCAACGTTTATAAATGAGGCCCCAGAGCAAGCACACTTTTGCGGTTCCTCCGGAAGTGCATTTTCTAGTTATTATTATTATTATTATTATTCCCGGGTAGATTTTTTGTGTCAGCTCTAGCGACCAGACCGTTTGACGCAGAGACACCGTTCAAACTTGTTCGGCCAGTACCGGTGTAAGTTGCTTGAGAAGATGAAGTCACAGATCCATGTCGTTCTTCCACCATATTGGATAGAACACAAAACCTTAAAAAAGTTTCACAGGTCACAAATTTTGTCGAAACTTCATGAAATTCCACGTACACAATCCTTGGACCAAGCCTCACAAAAGTTACTAGAAGGATTTTTGATTTTCGGAAGCATTTGCCCATAACAGCCCAAAATATACCTCTGGCGTAGTCGCCAAACAGGAAGTAGTTCATATCTCAATATGTCTGTAACATTTATTAACCAATTTTTTTATATTAACTCTTGACTCCAATGTGAAGATGCCCAAGATAAAAAAAAACATTGCAGTAACATGTCTATATTATGTTATTTTCACTTTAAAATGTCCAATAAAACACTATGTAAAAATAAAATTTCAATTAAATTTCAATTAGACTTTACCACTAGAGGGCAGCGTTTACGTTCAAAAGTGGTTTCACACAGAATGTAAAGATAGTGTGTCAGCCATCTTTAGAAGCTAAGCTAACAGGCTATTGCTCCGTGGAAAAGTTGTAATAATAATGGCGGAATGTAGTTTTAAGGTTAAAATGGATTTCGAAGAACTGTTGAAAGAATCGGGTGTTCCTTTAAGAGCCACAATACAGCGAAGACCTGAAGCTGGAGGAACGGAAAGCAGAGAAGCCCGGAGAAGAGGCGGCGGCCTCAGACTCTGCTGCGAGCCTGGACGCAGCAGGCTCGACTGACACCCAAGCTTCTTATCGTATATGGACAACGGAGTCCTGGATACATATTTTTAGAATCGTAAACTTCATCTTATTAACTATACAGTATGCGGTTTCGGACGCAGCCTGACTGTGTGAATACGGTATTTAAAAACTATATATTGAGCATTATTTGATACTAATATTTCTCATATACGTTTGTGCAAATGGATTTTACATTCTGAACGGTTATGAATCAACGCGAGCTCCTGGAGAACGTGCAGTTTCACTGTCACATATACAGGTAGGAAGACATTCAGACATCTTTTAAACCCTTTATTTTATTTCAGTGATATATGGCATGACAAGTTTAATTCCCCTTTTCATCAATGTAATACATTGTTAACGTATTAGTTTGTAAAGCGTGAGTGGGGCGTCCTCGCCCAACGGGCAGTGCTTATAGCCGCGATCGGTTCGGCGTTGGCTCTATGACAGCTACATTGTTTATGGTTTAAATAATTCTGGATTGACGATGCATGTGATCATGGACGTGCACGGGGGGGAGGGGGGTTGCTTAAGTTGCCCAGGCAACTGTGCCCTTCTCGACTCAAGTTGCCTTTCCGAGGTGGAAACAAATAAATTATACTTTTACTTCGTTACACTGTGCGGTGTCTCTTCGGTACTGTATTTTAATTAATTACTAAATGTGTATTTTATTTTTAAAGTGCTGTCTTGTGTTTCTGGACCATTGGCGTGTTAATTACTAGTTTGAGTCGATTCCTTACAATGTATTGCAAATAAATGAGTCTTTTGAGTCGATTCTTTACAAAGCAAATGGCTGTTTTACTAGCCTATGTAACGTTAGAAACGCGCAGAACGTAAACAGTGTTGGATGATGTGGATATAAATTTACCAATCTTTTAACTAAAAGCAAAACTTCACACATGTCCCGCCATTATATACGCGTGACATATTCTTCGTCAAACACAGTTAAAAGTGCGCAGCCTCCATAAAGCATTGTAGCACAGATTGAAGAAAATCCATTGATGATTGACGTCTGATTCGCTGTATACTGTACTGTATGATGTAAGTGCTTCTCACAACACACGTAACATGAGATTCACAACAAAAAAAAACATGAATTTTGTCTAAAATCAGTTTGTATCATGTAAGTGTAAACTGTTGATGTCCTCAGACCATCTTAGGACATTTCTAACTTTATACATAGTGAATGCAAAACTTGTCAGTCATGTCTGATATTTCAGCTTTAAGCTACATTAACATTGAGACTAGAGTTAATTTGTTGATTTGAAATGCTTGTCTATTCTTTATTTGTATTCTTTTTTCTGTACTGTTTGTGTATGTTGCCCTTCATACGTATTAGGAAAATACAGGCAAAATATCTCTGTTTGCTGTGGAGTCAAGAAATGTCTAAACATTAAAAGGTGAACATGATACAGTACAGAATCTGTCACATAAACTTTTTACCTGTTTCACCATAGACAATATTCCAACTCAATTGAACAACACATTTGTATTTTAATACTCCTATCTAATGTGGGCATTTTGAGACCATTGACTCAGAAGTGTTGAAGTGATGAACTATGTCATGATGCATTAATTGTTCACACATGAAAAGCAATAAATGTGTAGGATCAGTTTGATACACTTATGTGCATTTGGGTACAACACACATAAATCAGCTTTAAATGCTGTTATTTTTTGTTGTTAAAGCATGTATGTGTTGAAACATAAACAAATGTTAAAGGCGGAGTCCACGATGTTTGAAAAACGCTTTGGAAAAGGAGACTGGCCGACTACCAAAACACACTTATAGCCAATCAATGCGTATGTGTGGGGCGGGTCTATCAACAGAAGGTCCAGATTCTATTGGGGTAAGGGCGTGTTTGTTTAGGTGATTTCAAATATCAACATTGGCTTTCAAACATCATGGACTCCGCCTTTAATAAAATGTGACATTGTGTACTTCTGACATACTGATATTCATCTTATCAATTTCTGGTCTCCACAGCAAACTGTTTTGATACTTATGGAGGTCACTGTATATACTGTGTGTGTGTGTGTGTGTGTGTGTGTGTGTGTGTGTGTGTGTGTGTGTGTGTGTGTGTGTGTGTGTGTGTGTGTGTGTGCCTGGTAATTATCACGTTGTGGGGACCAATTGTCCCCATAAAGATAGGAATACCAGTGTTTTTGTGACCTTGTGGGGACATTTTGATGTCCCCATGAGGAAACATGTTAATAAATCAAACAGAATGATGTTTATTGAGAATGTGAAGTATCAGAAAGGTTTCTGTGATGGTTGGGATTAGGAAATGGGGTAGGTAAGGGGAATAGAATATACAGTTTGTGTGGTATAAAATGCATTACGTCTATGGAATGTCACCACAAAACATGGAAACCAGAATGTGTGTGTGTGTGTGTGTGTGTGTCTCATGAATGCTTTCACGTATTGAAACCAAACTTTGTACATGAACTTGGGACTGCAATGCGAGGATGCACAAGATAAAAAACATTCAAAAATTTTACATTTCACAAATCACGTTAGTGACCGCACCAGAGCAAGCACACTTTTGCGGTTCCTCCGGAAGCGCATTTTCTAGTTATTAAGTGTGCTTGCAAAAGCACACTTATTGTTCTTCTTAAGTTTTATTATTAAGTGTGCTTGCAAAAGTTACTAGAAGGATTTTTGATTTTCGGAAGTGTTTGCCCGTCACAGCCCCAGACATCCCAACCTGCAAAAAGTCATTTCAGGGAGGTATCCCGAAGCCCCCTACCCCCCCCCCCCAAAAAAAATAAAAAAATTAAGGAGGACAAGGATATGACATTTCAAGATATAAAAGCATAATATTAATTTCTAGAGGCCTATGCAATTATTGGTAACACTTTACTAGGTCTCATTTGTTAACATTAGTTAATGTATTAACTAACATGAACTAACCATGAGCAGTACATTTGTTACTGTATTTGCTAATCTTTGTTAACGTTAGTTAATAAAAATACAGCTGTTCATGGTTTGTTCGTGTTAGTTCACAGTGCATTAACTAATGTTAACAAGATTTGAATAATGTATTAGTAAATGTTTAAATTAACATTAACAAAGATAAAAAATGCTTTATAAATGCAGTTCATTATTATATGTTAACTAATGTAGTAAACTAATGTTAGCTAATGAACCTTATTGTAAAGTGTTACCCAATTATTTGTTAATAATTTTACAATATGTAGATCACTTTTACTATTTATATAAGCTGCTTATAATATTTATATAAACTGTTTTATTTATATTCTATTGCAACCTTAAGCAGGTCTAAGGAGTTTGTTGTTTTCATGTAGCCATGGCAACTAGTAGCCAGCCTGAAAAATATGCACATGATATTAAACTTGTTGAACTCACCTTCGGGAGAACTGTATATATCTATGTCCGGAGAAGAGATAAAAGCCCGCCCACACTGACAATTGATTGGTTGATTTTCCGAAACAGGCCAATCAGGATGCTCTCTGTCTTACATGCGCTTAATGAGGCACACTAGCACACACACGCAAGGTCTCCCCCTCCCTCTCTGCCGTGCGCGTGCTACTCATTCTTGCTCGCTCTAGATTCCGGGAGATTTTAACTAATTTGCGGGCATCAGGGAGCCGCTATCAAAATGCGGGAGACTCCCGGAACTTCCGGGAGACTTGGGATGTCTGCAGCCCAAACTAAATGTGCGTCGACGCCGCCAAAACAGGAAGTAGTTTATATCTCAGGAACGCTTTCACGTATTGAAACCAAACTTTGTACATGAATTTGGATCTCTAATGTGAGGATGCACAACATCAGAATAACTTTTTTTTTTCAAAAATTTTACGCCGGCAAACAGGAAGTAGTTTATATCTCAGGAACGCTTTAACGTATTGAAACCAAACTTTGTACATGAACTTGGGTCTCCAATGTGAGGATGCACAACATCAAAAGAACAATTTTTTTCTAAAATTTTACGCCGCCAAACAGGAAGTAGTTTATATCTCAGGAACGCTTTCGTGTATTGAAACCAAATTTTGTACATGAATTTGGGTCTCCAGTGTGAGGATGCACAACATCAAAAGAAAAAAAAAATTCCTAAAATTTTACGTCGCCAAACAGGAAGTAGTTTATATCTCAGGAACGCTTTAACGTGTTGAAACCAAACTTTGTACATGAACTTGGGTCTCCAATGTGAGGGTGCACAGCATCAAAAGAACACATTTTTTTCTAAAATTTTATGCCGCCAAACAGGAAGTAGTTTATACCTCTGGAACGCTTTAACGTATTGAAACCAAACTTTGTACATGAATTTGGGTCTCCATTGTGAGGATGCACAACATCAAAAGAACATTTTTTTTCCCCTAAACTTTTACGTCGCCAAACAGGAAGTAGTTTATATCTCAGGAACGCTTTCACGTATTGAAACCAAACTTTGTACATGAACTTGGGACTTCAATGTGACGATGCACAAACTAAATCGCCGGCACCAGAGCAAGCACACTTTTGCAGTTCCTCCGGAAATGCATTTTCTAGTTATTATTATTATTATTAAGTGTGCTTGCAAAAGCACACTTATTGTTCTTCTTAAGTTTTATTATTATCTTTTTTATTATTTTTCCCGGGTAGATTTTTTTGGCCAGCTCTAGCGACTAGACCGTTTGACACAGAGACACCGTTCAAACTTTAAAATGTTCGGGCAGTACCGGTGTAAGTTGCTTGAGAAGATGACGTCACAGATCCATGTCGTTCGTCCGCCATATTGGATAGAACACAAAACCTTAAAAAAGTTTCACAGGTCACAAATTTTGTCCAAACTTCACGAAATTCCACGTACACAATCCTTGGACCAAGCCTCACAAAAGTTACTAGAAGGATTTTTGATTTACGGAAGCGTTTGCCCGTCACAGCCCAAACTATATGTGCGTCGACGCCGCCAAAACAGGAAATAGTTTATATCTCAGGAACGCTTTAACGTATTGAAACCAAACTTTGTACATGAAATTGGGTCTCCAATGTGAGGATGCACAACATCAAAAGAAAAATTTTTTTATAAAATTTTACGCCGCCAAACAGGAAGTAGTTTATATCTCAGGAACGCTTTCGTGTATTGAAACCAAACTTTGTACATGAATTTGGGTCTCCAATGTGAGGATGCACAACATCAAAAGAAAAATTTTTTTTCTAAAATTTTACGCCGCCAAACAGGAAGTAGTTTATATCTCAGGAACGCTTTCACGTATTGAAACCAAACTTTGTACATGAACTTGGGTCTCCAATCTGAGGATGCACAACATCAAAAGAACACATTTTTTTCTAAAATGTTACGCCGCCAAACAGGAAGTAGTTTATACCTCAGGAACGCTTTAACGTATTGAAACCAAACTTTGTACATGAATTTGGGTCTCCAATGTGAGGATGCACAACATCAAAAGAAAAAAATTTTTTTCTAAAATTTTACGCCACCAAACAGGAAGTAGTTTATACCTCAGAAACGCTTTAACGTATTGAAACCAAACTTTGTACATGAATTTGGGTCTCCAATGTGAGGATGCACAACATCAAAATAATTTTTTTTTTCTAAAATTTTACGCCGCCAAACAGGAAGTAGTTTATATCTCAGGAACGCTTTAACGTATTGAAACCAAACTTTGTACATGAACTTGGGTCTCCAATGTGAGGATGCACAACATCAAAAGAACAATTTTTTTTCTAAAATTTTACGCCGCCAAACAGGAAGTAGTTTATATCTCAGGAACGCTTTCATGTATTGAAACCAAACTTTGTACATGAATTTGAATCTCCAATGTGAGGATGCACAACATCAAAAGAACAATTTTTTTTCAAAAATTTTACGCCGCCAAACAGGAAGTAGTTTATATCTCAGGAACACTTTCATGAATTGAAACCAAACTCTGTACATAAATTAGGGTCTCCCATGTGAGGATGCACAATCTAAATCGGTGGCACCAGAGCAAGCACACTTTTGCAGTTCCTCCGGAAATGCATTTTCTAGTTCAGATTGATCATTTAAACGGATTACAAATGTCCATGTAAACGCAGCTATTGTTACTCGCGACTAGCTTTCACCCTACCTCATTTTATGAGGGGTTTGCCCAAGAGTCAGTTCTATAGATTAAGAAGGATTTGTCACTCTGATACAGATTTTATTGGGAAGTCAATGACAATGAAAATTAAATTCCTAGAAAGAGGATATCCTGCAGAATGGATTGATGAAGTATTTGATACTACTCTTCATAATACACATGCTCAACTATTAAAGAAGAGGACTAAAAAGGTTAAGAAACATTTGTTCACTTTCATTACAACTCATTCAGACAAATCTTACTTAATTAGATCTATTTTCAAAAAACATTGGCATCTTTTGTCATCTGATCCTGAGCTTAGTTCTATTTTCCAAAATCCTCCATTGATAGTGTACAAACGAGCTAAGAATTTAAAAGACCATCTAGTACATGCTCGGTTTCAGGTTCACAGTCCTTCACAGAGAATTATTAGTCCATTACAAAATCAAATTGCCGGTGTGGTAATTGTGTCCAATGTAATAACACGAAAAAAATATAATTGTTTTGTCATCCTAGAACTGGGAAAAAAATTCTACATTAATTCTATGATAACTTGTGCCTTTATGTGTTATGAGAGCCAGATTGTCTCTCTCTGCTGGCCTACACAGGTGTCTCTCATCTGTCACTATCCGGACTACATTACCCATCATCCCTTGCCCGCCCAGTTCCTCACCACACCTGTTTCCTGTTTGTAATCACCTGGACTATTTAAACCATTCTCACACACACTCACACTGTGAAGTCTTGTTAGCCTTGTCTACAGTTCTGAGCGTATTCATCCAGTTTCTCTGTTCTGCCTTGTGTTTTGATATGTGTCGGTTTTTCGTATTTTGTGATTGTTCTCTGCCTGCCCTGACACACGCCTGGATTATTGACTACTGATTTTGGATTGCCTCTGATTCTCTTCAATAAAACCAGCATTTGGATCTAACCGGTTTACACGGTCATTACAGAAGACTTCGCAACGACAAGATCCAGCGGTTTTGTTTCATCCACTTCGGTCTACCTCCCTACATCAACCATTAATCAAAAGTACTATTCGGACGGGATTAGTTTTACATAGGGAGGTGGGGTAAAGCAATTTTTATCAGAGCTTCTCAGTGATTTTAGTCCTGTCCGAATGCTCCATGTCAGTAATCATAACGAACAATGTCAGTAAAGATTACGGGGACTTTTACCTTCTGTAAAAAGGTCCGGAGAAATTACTTCAGGTAATACTAATCCAGTGCGAATAGACCAGCTGTAAATATACACGTAAATTGCGTCATTTCCTTTTAATTTGCGGGTTTCTTTAAAATATAAAAGCGCTTAAAGAAGCATTTACTTGCATTCTAGGCGGAAAAACAAGTAAGTGGCAAGGTTGGCAAAAAATGCATCTCAATATTCATCAGATTGATGTTTAAAAATATGTCATTTTAAAAAATTTCTTACGGGGGACCATGCCCTCGGACCCCCCTAGAGGGGTAATATCCTTCTCACCTTTTCCATCCCTGACCCGTTTTTATGCCTGAAAGGTCTCCAAAAAAATCTGGATTTTGGAGCTAGTTGAACCAAAGTTAAAATTATAAAGTTATTTTACAATAGACATACTTTTTGTTTTTGTGTCAAAAAAGGGTGGGTGGGGGCAGTGGAGCTCATTGGGTGCTCAGCACCCCTAAAGCTCTAACCCTAGAATCACCTCTGGACTGTGAAATCAGCAGTATACAGATGGGTAAACTTTTTTTACACACAAAACATAAACACCTGTTATATTACAAACCATAAACACAATAGCTTCAAAAACACAGGAAAAACGAGAGCTTTAAGAAATAGCTTGAAAATAAGGGGTCAAGTGCCTATCTAAAGGAATCACTCCTATCAAAAACTTATTTTCAATAAAACAAACATAAATTAGAGCTACTTTAGCTAGTTTTTTAAAAACCTTCATTTAAAATAAGAGCTATTTTGATGTAAATATAAATAATGAGTGAAGAGGGTAATGGTGTTTGTTTAAAAGATTTAATGTGTCCTGTTATTTCAAGTTGATGTCCATCTAAGTGTGACTGTACGTCAGTTGTTGCTGTTGTATTTCTGCTTGTCTTTTCTCTTTTTTCTGTTCTTGTTTATATTTATTAATTCTGCTAGTTAACAGCAGGTATCATCGCTAATGCTCAATCATAACTTCATTTATCACTTAATTATTTCACAACATCAAAATGTGTAAAATAACAAAACTGTTTGTAATCTAGCATATGCAAACATATCCTGAACTAATATTTAGTGTTGAGATTAAAATGCAGTTATAAAGTATGACTCACTCAGCTTTTCTGGATGCTTTGATCACTGGCAGGAGTCTCATAAGACATTCATCTGATCGATCATATTTCTTCAGTAGAAACTCATCCAGATCCTTTTCTGTGTTCAGTAACACAAATGCAAGAGCAGACCACTGAGCAGGAGAGAGTTTGACTCCAGTTAAACTAAAATCATCTCCTCTGTTCAGATATGTTTGGACTTCCTGCACTAGAGATTGATCATTCAGTTCATTCAGACAGTGAAACAAATTGATGGTTTTCTCTGGTGAGGGATTCTCTCTGATCTTCATCTTAATGTATTCAACTATTTCCTGTCTGCTGTCAGAGCTTCCTGTCTGTATCATCAGATCTCTTAAGATCATCTGACTGGACTTCAATGAGAGACCCAGAAGGAATCTGAGGTAAAGATCCAGATGTCCGTTCTCACTCTGTAAGGCCTTGTCCACTTCACTCTTCAGTAAATCACTCATATTTGATCTGAACCAGCCAAAGAGTCCTGATGTTTGTAAAGAAAATGAAAGAAACACAAATAAAGCAGCAAGAAACTCCTGAATGCTCAGATGAACAAAGCTGTAAACCTTTCCCATGTAAAGTCCAGACTCCTCTCTGAAGATCTGAGTACAAACTCCTGAATACACTGAAGCTTCTTTGACATCAATGCCAGACTTTCTCAGATCCTCCTCATAAAAGATCAGATTCCCTTCCTCCAGCTGTTGAAAAGCCAGGTTTCCCAGTGAATGAAGACTCTCTCTAGCCTGCTGAAGATCTACCTCACATTTCCCATCATACTTCTGACTCTTCAGTTTGGTCTGAAAGATCAGGAAGTGTGTGAACATTTGTGTGAGAGTCTTGGGGATCTCTGCTTTACTCTCTGATTCACTCAACATTCTCTCTAGAACAGTGGCTGTAATCCAACAGAAGACTGGGATGTGACACATGATGTACAAACTTCTGGATGATTTGATGTGTGTGAGGATTCTCTTAGCCAGACTCTCATCATTTATTCTCTTCCTGAAATACTCGTCCTTCTGAGGATCATTGAATCCTCGTACATCTGTGATCTGGTCAATACACTGAGGAGGAATCTGATTGGCTGCTGCTGGTCGTGATGTTATCCAGATCAGAGCAGAAGGAATCAGATTCCCCTTGATGAGGTTTGTCAGCAGAACATCCACTGATGCTGATTCATTTACATCAAACAAACTCTGATTGTTTGAGAAATCTAGAGGAAGTCGACACTCATCCAGACCATCAAAGATAAACAAAACCTTGTAGTCATCAAAGTCTGTTGATCTCAGTTCTTTTGTATCTTTGAAGAACTGATGAAGAAGATCCATCAGACTGATATTTTCTTGTTTTATGAGATTCAGCTCTCTGAAAGGAAGTGGAAATATGAAGTGAAGATCCTGATTTGCTTTCTCTTCAGCCCAGTCCAGTATGAACTTCTGTACAGAGACGGTTTTTCCAATTCCAGCGACTCCTTTAGTCAGCACAGTTCTGATGTGTTTGTCTTTAAAGATGTCATTACATTTGATTGGTGTTTCTTCTGTCTGTAATTTTCTGGATGTTGTCTCAATCTGTCTCACCTCATGTTCATTATTGATCTCTCCGCTCCCTCCCTCTGTGATGTAAAGCTCTGTGTAGATCTCATTCATAAGTGTTGAGCTTCCATGTTTTGATATTCCTTCATTAATTCTCTGGAATTTCTCTTTTAATCTGGATTTATGTTTTTTTAAACACAAAGGAGCAAGTTCTGTTGTGAAAAAAGAGAAATCAAGACATGAATCAAATATATGAATCAACTGAGAATTTTTTAATGTTATAAAAGATTATTAAGTTTCCTAAAGTTATTGGTTTTTGTAACATTGGATCCGAGGTCAGCCTTTTGCCTGATGACTACAACTCTCTTGTGAACGTGCACACAGCCACGGTATATTAAGTTCAAAATATATGTTTTCCCCCCACTGTTTTGCTAAGACATTTAATAACCACAAGGGTTATTTTTTAATGGACGGGTGCACTTTTTGGGCTTTAAAAACTGGACACTATCCAATGCTGTTAGAAAGCCAGAGTAAGGATGCTATTTAATAACTCAAACCATGTTTATACAACTATGATGGCTTAAGGGTGAGCTAAATATGGGCTAAATTAAATTCTTGGCTGAACTATTCCTTTAACAGATGCTTAGAATTGGAAAGTGGATTTCAGGAATCTTCACTTTCAAAATTTACATCACATGCTCTTATTTCATGTTTTATAAAATGATTAAATGGCAAAGCAAAGACACTGACTTTACTTATCAGAAAACCTGAATAGTGGAAATTACCACTTGAGCATTAGCTGATACAGAACACTGAGCCAACATACATGAGGTCACATTAAAATGGGCAGAAGGGGCCCAGGAGTATTGGGTAGTGCAATTCCTCCACTGAATAAGCTTTTGATGAGTGCTGGAGAATTACAGGCATCCAAGGTTTACCAAAGTGGGAATCTGACTTGGACAAACGTTTCCATTATGAGATACCCCAGCCCACCACTCTACAGATGTCTTTTATAAAAGCACCATTTGCTAGTGCCAAAGACAATGCGACACCCTGGAGGATATGCCCTGGCCAACCCGCAATGGGAGTAAAGTTAGACAAGCCCGATGTTTACTGCAGAACAAAACTTGTGAGTACAAATGTTCCCTTGCTGTTGACATACAGTACCCAGGGGAACTCCTCACACTTCACTGTGCAGAATAAAAAGAAACAGCTGAAACCATAGATCAATGTTTCCCAACTCCAGTGTTTACATACTCCCACCCAGAAAATGGCTCCTTATACACCTGAGCAATAACAGTCTAATGGACTTGACATTTTCTGTAAAATTTTTAATATGTCGCTTAAAATATGTTTTTGTTTCAGAGACAACAACATATAAATTCTGCGGAAAAAAAAATCACAAATAAGAACTAATAATAGTAAACAAACAGAGAAAGTTTGGCTCTTCAAAAAATATAAATTCTTAATTATATTTCATTTTTGTGTGCCCATTTATGAGGCAAATCGGTTACAGATGTGATTTATCTGTTATGTCATCCGCCTGTTGGTTCTTGCGGTGCTGCATTAAGCACACCTAATGCCTCTAATTAACTAAGATCAAAGGCGACTGGGCTCCTTAAGTCAAACCCCAAGCGTCACTCAACGTTAACTGATTGACAGACAGAGAAGACTCAAAGCATTTTGAATGTAAAGTGATATAACAGTCACATTAATTTGAGCTCTTACTGGTCTGTAGTTTGTTAGCAAGGTCTGTGTGCTTCATCTTCTTTAGGACGTGGAGTGTGATTTTCAGAAGTCCCTCTCTGACTCTGCTCTGATGTTTATCATCCTCCTCTTCTCTCTCAGAGCTTGCTGGATCATCTGGACTCAGTAGTCTCTTGAAGATCTTCAGCTCACTCCTTATCAGAAAGATGATTTTATTTTCCAGTTCCTGAAATCATTGTTCAAACAGAGATTTTTTTCACTTTTATGCATGCGCAAAATTTTTCGAATGGAACAAATTATCTGGTTTAATCAGTATGTGTATTCACTGGGGATCCCTGGGGATCTTTGTGCAGCTAAAGCAGTGCTCTACCAGTTCAGCTACATAAACACTGAATGAAAGTGCACACACACAATTTTGTTCTTAACCTTTTTCTAATATTAATGAAACTTGATTATTTTAAAATAAAGTAGTAAATGCTCAACAGTTGAAAATGCTCATAATACATGCCCAAATCATCTCCTTTTACATATAACGTCTCTTCTGCCAATACTCTTTACAAATGTTTCCTTTCTGAATATCTTGGAATAAAGCCAATTGTACCAAAAGCATATCAAATACCTTTTATACAAACTAGGGTATATATGTAATTTAGATTACAGCCTGCAATGAACTGCATAATTAAAGTGGGCAGTGTTTGCTCTAGGATTTGTTCCAGCTGTGGTGGCAGAACACAAATGTACATCTTTTTTTTAATGTAAAATATAGGCTTCTGTAAACATGTATTTTTTATAAATTCATGCTGTCATTTACTTTTTCTTATACTTAAAGCCTATTGCTTTTCTATGTTTGTACTAAAATGTATTTTCTTAAAAATATGTTTTACTATATAGCTTTGTTTGCATCTTTCATTGTAGTTTTAATGTTGTTTGCAAGCCCATGCTTGTGTCTAGCGTTACAGTCGTGCACAGTCCTGTTTGATAATCTGCATTTGTAGTGATTGACAGATCACACGACCAGTGATCTGACATCAGCAGCAATTTTATTCCACACCCGGCCTGTTTGACATAAAGACTGTGACCCTGACAATGGTAAGAAAACAGGAAAAACAATTGAGTAACCAATACGTGAAACTGGCACGAAAAAGAAAGTCGTGCCACGGACACGCGAAAACGCGTCACTTAAATGCTCGAAACGTTTAAGTCACATTCCTATCCTACCATATCTGCGCCACTCATCCGACCAACGGTGAGCTCAAACTGCTTCACTGCAGAAGCTGCCTTGGAGGCTCCGCTGAGGGCTTAAACCAGTAACGAGCATTTTGATTGGTCGTTTTGTGAACCAATCACATTCTTTCTGCCCTCAGAACATGTTTGAGTAAGGAAAACTCCTACGTGCATGTCGCAGACAGGGGTTCGTTCTTCGTACGTCGCTTAATACATCCGAGATCAAATGAGATATCCGAGATGTTCAGATCTCGCTTATTATGATCTCCCTTATCCGGTTCTTTGAATGCCCGCAGGATTGAATAATCTGAGATCACTGCGTGTTCGTGCACTACAAGAAAAGGCAAAACCTATCGGCAGTAGAAACACTGATCAGCCACGTTGTGATTGGCCAGTTGTTACATTTTTTAACCCCTGCAGTGCGCAAGCTATTGATGGAAGGTTGTGAACTTTTTATGACGCTGAATTTGTAAACCCAGTTAAAGCTATTTTGTACATACATAAAATCACCCTACATGTTTGTCTTGTCATTCGTTTAAGAATAATAATGAAATATGTTAAACAAAAACAAGTCGCACAGTACAGAAAAAATATATTTGTTTAAATAACATAGCTAAAAGATGTAATCTATCTTTTTTATTACGGTACGTGTTGAATTTGAAAAGCTTTTCGTCGTGCATCTTACGCAGATTACGCTCGTATAATGGAGAATACATGACTGCATCAGACTTTCCGTATCACCTCCACTTAAAAAGGTACAAACTAATCTTGTTTACATGAAATAAGCCTGCTCCTGAGCAGGTTTAATCTTACGGACCGGTTGCTATGACAGCAACTCTAGGATGAGCTTTGAAGAAACAAATAATCAGAGATCAAGCCAAATCGTCAACAATCAAATCCAGCTAAACGAGTTATCCACTTACAAAGAACAGACCCCAGGAGTGGACCAAACAAGTGCCATTAATCCATGCCAGGTGTGGGCCAGATATAGAGGGATGGCGTCCGCGCCTCTAGTCCAATGTGGTGGTAACACCGGTGCGTGAATCCAAAAATTAGAACAATAAAGAGAAGAAAAATCCGCACACAGTAATCAAAATAATGTCAAAAACATTTATTCTATGCCGAAAAAATCCAATGGCCAAAGATGCAAAAATCCAGACAAATGTTTCGGGCCAGAGAAAGATGATAGATGTGGGCCGAATCTAGGCCAGAATTTTAATAGACTAATACCCAAATTTGGGCCAGATCTGCATTATTTGCGTTGTGCTTGGCTGACATGTGGAATTTCTATGGCTTGCTTTTTGGAAAAGAGGGGTGGACCGCTCGAGTGCCATCATTCCAGGCCGAAGGTGGGCCATATGAAAGTGTCAGATGTGAGCCAGATCTGGGCCACAGCAATTTTGCTATCTGGGCATGTTCTGTTGATTTAAATCTATTTGCGCATGAAACTAAACCCCTGGTGAAAATTATGATATTTTAGAAAATTTATTTATAAATGAGTGAACAACGTGAATCCAGCCGCCGTGGGTTTTGTCTAGAAGGGATACAGAAAATGCCGAAAAGTTTAGGATTTGGAGGTATGATTAGGATGAAAACAGCGGCTCTGGCTAAATGAGAAACAAATACACCCTAAATCTGGTGAAATGTTGTGTTAAGAGTTAGGTTTGGTTGAAGGAGGATAAAACAGTGCTCATCCGAGATTTCGTTTGCTGTATCCCTTCTAGACAAAACCGCAGATGTGGCGGAAATGTTTTAGGCGTGACGGCCCGCCACGGCAGAATGCATGTAACGGAAACACTGGGGGGTAACAGTATGTCATGTTTGTGATTTATTAACACAGATTAAGAGTTGTAATCCTCATGCTAAACAAATGTAAAGTCTCAAAAAAGGGTAAGTTCATGATCCGGTTGCAAATCGTGTCACCAACTTACTCTTTTGCAGTATGACTGCTTATGTTTTGCGTTGGAAATCGACTTGTAAGTGCATATCATGTAAATGATAATGAACATGTAGTAATTTATAAGTTATCCAGCGATAGTGGGTTAGTGTGTGTTGCTTGCCCGTGACTCGCTCCTCCCCCGATACGACTTGATTTAGGGAATCAAGCTACAAGCAAAGTGTAAGTAAAAATAGTAAATATGATGTAACAAATTCACTCGCCCATGATTCAAAATGTGCTTTGAATGAATGAAATATTTGATTTAAAATTATGTGAAGTGCGTCTCTTACATGTTTTCTTGTAAATTAACATTCTATGCTCTATTCATATAATATGTGCTGAGAGCACCCAGTTATTATAATTATTTAGTTAATATGATATCATGATATCATTTTTGACTGAGGTAGTGATTAGCAGTTTTTGGTTCTAACTCTTTATAAATGACTTTGCAAACAAAACAGCCATTGGCTCTGCACTTACAGTACATACACCCCATCCTGAACACTGCAGTCACCAAAATGAGCAACACCTTGTTGATAACCTCACAAAAGATGTAATGTAAATGTTCTTATGCTATATAACACAAGATTTTGATGACAGCAGTTTCATTTTGCTGTATGAATGTGTTTCAATTCTTTATACTCTTTTAATAATTACTTATTTTATAATGAAGTAACCCAGCTAGAAATAAAAAGTTCTAAGAACGTTCCTTGAAAGTTCCCAATGTTCCCAAAAACATTCTGCCAACGTTAAAAGTGTCCAGTTTTTTTTAAGTTCTAGTAACGTTTCTGTTGTCTGGACGTTGGAGGGATGTTGCATTTTGCCATTTTTAAACGTTATGGCAGTGTCATGTTTTGGTGCTCGCACAATGTTTGTGACAACAACTGTTTGTTGTATTGACTTGTTTGGTTGTTGTGTGGGTGATGGAGAAGCATTGCATTTTGTTATTTTGTAAAACATTATTTCTGAATGTTCAGTAAATATATTGCTGTAAAAAACACAATTCACTTATTAGGTTTAGATGTTGATGTTTTGTTTCATTTTAAGTAACCCTTATTGTGATTAATGTTTGTTTTAGTTGGACTCTTGACACTTGACTTTTTGCTTGCTAATTTTTATCCCTGGTTGTGTTAACTTTGTGTTAATGCACCACGTTTGTTATGAAAAGTTGTTGGTGTGTTTCTGTGGTTGTTGGTGCATGGTGGTGGGGATCATCACCTAATTAATTTACTAATCAAAAGTTTATTTTCAGTCAATAATGTGTATTAGATCCAGCTTTTTCACAGCAGTTTGTCATTAAGGAGTTTTAGAAACTTTAGACAAAAATATCCGCTGTATAATTGGGATGAACAAACCTCAAGAATCAGACTATGAATCTCAACCATGGTGACAAATAAAATTGTTAAAAAAATCCTTATTTATCCATGCTGCAGTGCATGCTGGCAGTCCTGAATGAGATTTGTAATTTGTTAATACCCAGCATACATTGCAGCATGAAGTTTTTTATTTAATTGTCACCATGATTGAGATTCATACTCTGATTCTTGATGTTTGTGCATCCCAATCATACAGCGGATATTTTTTGTCCAAAGTTTCTAAAACTCCTTAATGACAAATGATGTTTTATTAACAAAGTTCGGGAGGAGCACGTTCAAATAATCAACCTAATTACCTTGTAACTATGACCAGCTGTCGACCATCAGCAATCAGGTCTGCACCTGATCGGCATCAACCTATATAGACTGAAAATCAACTCACCCTCATTCCTTGATAGTTTCAGCATCCCTCCACCTCCCCTTCTCCGCACGATTTGCCTAGTCACCTTACTAACCAGAACAGGGGGGATTATTCTGGGTTCGGGCCTAAGGCCGAGCCCGAAACCCTCTCCCCGCCAGGAGGCGCTCCGGGCTCAGGCCATTAACGAGCTCGGAGCCCTCTCCTCGGACAGCACGCCAAATACGCATATTAATAACCCTGTTCAGAATTATTTGTGTGAACTCGTGAAACTGCTGTGAAGGTGCTGGATCTCATTTACATTTTTGACAGAGGATGAACTTTTGATTAGTAAATTAATTAGGTGATGATCTTTACCATTATGTACCAACAACCGCAGAATAACACTATTAACTTGGCATGTTCATAACAAATGTGGTGCATTAACACAAAGTTAACACAACCAGGAAAGAAATAACAAGCAAAAAGTCAGGTGTCAAGAGTCCAACTAAAACAAACACTAATCACAATAAGGGTGACTTTAAATTAAACAAAACATCAACATCTAAACCTAATAAGTGAATTGAGTTTTCTACAGCAATATATTTACTGAACATTCAGAAATAATTTTTTCTAAAATAATAAAAAGCAATGTTTCTCTATCATTTACATAACAATTAAACAAGTCAATATAATAAACAGTTGTTGTTTTAAACATTGTGTAAACATTAAAACATGACATTGTCATAACGTTTAAAAATTGTAAAATGTAACATTACTCTAACGTTCAGACAACACTTTTAACGTTGGCAGAATGTTTTTGGGAACATTGGGAACTTTCAGGGAACGTTCTTAGAACTTTTAATTTCTAGCTGGGAACTCCATGTTTTGACTGACTCCAGGGTAAAACATAAACAGTTGACAGAGAGGTTTGTAAGAAAACATACATAACCAATCCTACCTGGAAAACAGAATCCATTTGCTTCTTGTCGAAAGATGTTGATCCAACTCTCATTTTACTGTAATTTAAACAAATTAAATTCTTAAATTATGTATTTATATATTTTTATATTTATTCAATTATATGTAAGGAAATTCAGACACTAGGAAAGTAGAAAAGTACAATGGAAAAAAATACAGAACAGTAAACAACTGTATGAATGTGTTTATGTGTCAGTAGTATTACAGCACACTGAATGTACAGGTGAATACAAACTGATGATGTGATATACTCCTCTAAACCATCAGACTAATGAAGTGATTTACTCCTCTAAACCGACAGACCGATGAAGTGATTTACTCCTCTAAACCGTCAGACAGATGAAGTGATTTACTCCTCTAAACCATCAGACTAATGAAGTGATTTACTCCTCTAAACCGACAGACCGATGAAGTGATTTACTCCTCTAAACCGTCAGACAGATGAAGTGATTTACTCCACTAAACCGTCAGACAGATGAAGTCATTTACTCCTCTAAACCATCAGACATATGAAGTAATTTACTCCTCTAAACCAACAGACATATGAAGTGATTTACTCCTCTAAACCGACAGACATATGAAGTGATTTACTCCTCTAAACCGTCAAACAGATGAAGTGATTTACTCCTCTAAACCGTCAGACATATGAAGTGATTTACTCCTCGAAACCGTCAGACATATGAAGTGATTTACTCCTCTAAACCGACAGACATGAAGTGATTTACTCCTCTAAACCGTCAAACAGATGAAGTGATTTACTCCTCTAAACCATCAGACTAATGAAGTGATTTACTCCTCTAAACCGACAGACCGATGAAGTGATTTACTCCACTAAACCGTCAGACAGATGAAGTCATTTACTCCTCTAAACCATCAGACATATGAAGTAATTTACTCCTCTAAACCAACAGACATATGAAGTGATTTACTCCTCTAAACCGACAGACATATGAAGTGATTTACTCCTCTAAACCGTCAAACAGATGAAGTGATTTACTCCTCTAAACCGTCAGACATATGAAGTGATTTACTCCTCGAAACCGTCAGACATCCCAGCTAGAAATAAAAAGTTCTAAGAACGTTCCCTGAAAGTTCCCGAATGTTCCCAAAAACATTCTGCCAACGTTAAAAGCGGCTAGTTTTTTTTAAGTTCTAGGAACGTTTCTGTTGTCTGAACGTTAGAGTAATGTTACATTTTACCATTTTTAAACGTTATGACAATGTCATGTTTTAATGTTCACACAATGTTTAAAACAACAGCTGTTTATTATATTGACTTGTTTGATTGTTATGTAAATGATAGAGAAACATTGCATTTTATTATTTTAGAAAACATTATTTCTGAATGTTCAGTAAATATATTGCTGTAGAAAACTCAATTCACTTACTAGGTTTAGATGTTGATGTTTCATTTTAAGTCACCCTTATTGTGATTCGTGTTTGTTTTAGTTGGTCTCTTGACACTTGACTTTTTGCCTACAAGTTTTTTCCTGGTTGTGTTAACTTTGTGGTAATGCACCACATTTGTTATGAAAAGTTTTTACTAAGCAAAAGTTTATTTTCTGCCAATATTGTATATTAGATCCAACTCTTTCACAGCAGTTTGTCATTAAGGAGTTTCAGAAACTTTGGACAAAAAATATCTGCTGTATAGTTGGGATGCCCAAACATCAAGAATCAGACTATGAATCTCAACCATGGTGACAATTAAAATTGTTAAAAAAAATCCTTATTTATCCATGCTGCAGTGCATGCTGGGAGTCCTGAATGAGGTTTGTAATTTGTTAATACCCAGCATGCATTGCAGCATGAAGTTTTTCATTTGATTGTCGCCATGGTTGAGATTCGTGGTCTGGTTCTTGGTGTTTGTGCATCCCAGTTATACGGCGGATGTTTTTTGTCCAGGGTTTCTAAAACTCCTTAATGACAAACTGCTGTGAAAGTGCTGGATCTCAATAACATTTTTGACAGAAAATAAAGTTTTGATTAGTAAATGAATTAGGTGATGATCTTTACCATTATGTACCAACAACCACAGAATAACACTATTAACTTGGCATGTTCATAACAAATGTGGTGCATTAACACAAAGTTAACACAATCAGGAAAAAACTAGCAAGCAAAAAGTCAAGTGTCAAGAGACCAACTAAAACAAACACTAATCACAATAAGGGTGACTTAAAATGAAACAAACATCAACATCTAAACCTAGTAAGTGAATTGAGTTTTCTACAGCAATGTATTTGCTGCGTACAGAGGTAATGTTTTATAAAATAATAAAATGCAATGTTTCTCTATCATTTACATAACAATTAAACAAGTCAATATAATAAACAGCTGTTGTTTTAAACAGTTTGAACATTAAAACATGACATTGTCATAACGTTTAAAATGGTAAAATGTAACATTACTCGAACGTTCAGACAACAGAAACGTTCCTAGAACTTAAAAAAAACTAGCCGCTTTTAACGTTGGCAGAATGTTTTTGGGAACATTCGGGGGCTTTCAGGGAGCGTTCTTGGAACTTTTTATTTCTAGCTGGGATATGAAGTGATTTACTCCTCTAAACCGACAGACATGAAGTGATTTACTCCTCTAAACCGTCAGACATATGAAGTGATTTACTCCTCTAAACCATCAGACTAATGAAGTGATTTACTCCTCTAAACCGACAGACCGATGAAGTGATTTACTCCTCTAAACCGTCAGACAGATGAAGTGATTTACTCCTCTAAACCATCAGACTAATGAAGTGATTTACTCCTCTAAACCGACAGACCGATGAAGTGATTTACTCCTCTAAACCGTCAGACAGATGAAGTGATTTACTCCACTAAACCGTCAGACAGATGAAGTCATTTACTCCTCTAAACCATCAGACATATGAAGTAATTTACTCCTCTAAACCAACAGACATATGAAGTGATTTACTCCTCTAAACCGACAGACATATGAAGTGATTTACTCCTCTAAACCGTCAAACAGATGAAGTGATTTACTCCTCTAAACCGTCAGACATATGAAGTGATTTACTCCTCGAAACCGTCAGACATATGAAGTGATTTACTCCTCTAAACCGACAGACATGAAGTGATTTACTCCTCTAAACCGTCAAACAGATGAAGTGATTTACTCCTCTAAACCGTCAAACAGATGAAGTGATTTACTCCTCTAAACCGTCAGACAGATGAAGTGATTTACTCCTCGAAACCGTCAGACATATGAAGTGATTTACTCCTCTAAACCGACAGACATGAAGTGATTTACTCCTCTAAACCGTCAAACAGATGAAGTGATTTACTCCTCTAAACCGTCAGACATATGAAGTGATTTACTCCTCTAAACCGTCAGACAGATGAAGTGATTTACTCCTCTTAACCGTCAGACATATGAAGTGATTTACTCCTCTAAACCATCAAACAGATGAAGTGATTAAAGGGCGATTTATAGTCGTGCATAGGTTCTACGCCGTAGCTACGTGGGCTATCCATAGCCTGTGCGTAGCTTTGCGTAGCCTGACGCGCACCTCACAAAAAATTTAACAGTGCGTCAGATCTACGCGAACCGCAAGCGCTGTGATTGGTCCACCAGAACCCCTCCCGTCAGGTAAAAAAAACTGCGTCATAGGTATTTCCGTTTGTGACGGTGAAAACAAGGATGAGCCAAGTTGAGGAGTGATTTAACTCAAACTGCATCAAAAGTCGCTGTTTATTTACTTCCATCATTGCTGGTCTTCTCAAATTATACACAACAAGTTGCTGTTTCTTCTTCGTTTGTGGGTTAACTTGCTAAGCTTCTTCTTCTTTCACGTTTGTGCTGCTACTGTGGTTACACGCGTGGATACTGCCTACCAGCGGTCGCGAGAAGTGATTTACTCCTCTAAACCGACAGACATGAAGTGATTTACTCCTCTAAACCGTCAAACAGATGAAGTGATTTACTCCTCTAAACCGTCAGACAGATGAAGTGATTTACTCCTCTAAACCGTCAAACAGATGAAGTGATTTACTCCTCTAAACCGTCAGACAGATGAAGTGATTTACTCCTCTAAACCGACAGACAGATGAAGTGATTTACTCCTCTAAACCGTCAAACAGATGAAGTGATTAACTCCTCTAAACCGTCAAACAGATGAAGTGATTTACTCCTCTAAACCGTCAGACAGATGAAGTGATTTACTCCACTAAACCGTCAGACAGATGAAGTGATTTACTCCTCTAAACCGTCAAACAGATGAAGTGATTTACTCCTCTAAACCGTCAAACAGATGAAGTGATTTACTCCTCTAAACCGTCAGACAGATGAAGTGATTTACTCCTCTAAACCATCAAACAGATGAAGTGATTTACTCCTCTAAACCGTCAGACATATGAAGTGATTTACTCCTCTAAACCGTCAGACATATGAAGTGATTTACTCCTCTAAACCGTCAAACAGATGACGTGATTTACTCCTCTAAACCGACAGACAGATGAAGTGATTTACTCCTCTAAACCGACAGACATATGAAGTGATTTACTCCTCTAAACCGTCAGACAGATGAAGTGATTTACTCCTCTTAACCATCAGACAGATGAAGTGATTTACTCCTCTAAACCGTCAAACAGATGAAGTGATTAACTCCTCTAAACCGTCAAACAGATGAAGTGATTAACTCCTCTAAACCGTCAGACAGATGAAGTGATTTACTCCTCTAAACCGTCAGACAGATGAAGTGATTTACTCCTCTAAACCGTCAGACAGATGAAGTGATTTACTCCTCTAAACCGTCAGACAGATGAAGTGATTTACTCCTCTAAACCGTCAGACAGATGAAGTGATTTACTCCTCTAAACCGTCAAACAGATGAAGTGATTAACTCCTCTAAACCGTCAGACAGATGAAGTGATTTACTCCTCTAAACCGTCAGACAGATGAAGTGATTTACTCCTCTAAACCGTCAGACAGATGAAGTGATTTACTCCTCTAAACCGTCAAACAGATGAAGTGATTTACTCCTCTAAACCGTCAAACAGATGAAGTGATTTACTCCTCTAAACCGTCAGACAGATGAAGTGATTTACTCCTCTAAACCATCAAACAGATGAAGTGATTTACTCCTCTAAACCGTCAGACATATGAAGTGATTTACTCCTCTAAACCGTCAGACATATGAAGTGATTTACTCCTCTAAACCGTCAAACAGATGACGTGATTTACTCCTCTAAACCGACAGACAGATGAAGTGATTTACTCCTCTAAACCGACAGACATATGAAGTGATTTACTCCTCTAAACCGTCAGACAGATGAAGTGATTTACTCCTCTTAACCATCAGACAGATGAAGTGATTTACTCCTCTAAACCGTCAAACAGATGAAGTGATTAACTCCTCTAAACCGTCAAACAGATGAAGTGATTAACTCCTCTAAACCGTCAGACAGATGAAGTGATTTACTCCTCTAAACCGTCAGACAGATGAAGTGATTTACTCCTCTAAACCGTCAGACAGATGAAGTGATTTACTCCTCTAAACCGTCAGACAGATGAAGTGATTAACTCCTCTAAACCGTCAGACAGATGAAGTGATTTACTCCTCTAAACCGTCAGACAGATGAAGTGATTTACTCCTCTAAACCGTCAAACAGATGAAGTGATTAAAGGGCGATTTATAGTCGTGCGTAGGTTCTACGCCGTAGCTACGGCGTAGGCTATCCGTAGCCTGTGCGTAGCTCTGCGTAGCATGACGCGCACCTCACAAAAAAATTACGTGGACAGATCTACGCGGACCGCAAGCGCTGTGATTGGTCCACCAGAACCCCTCCCGTCAGGTAAAAAAAACTGCGTCATAGGTATTTCCGTTTGTGACGGTGAAAACAAAGATGAGGCAAGTTGAGGAGTGATTTAACTCAAACTGCATCAAAAGTCGCTGTTTATTTACTTCCATCATTGCTGGTCTTCTCAAATTATACACAACAAGTTGCTGTTTTTTCTTCGTTTGTGGGTTAACTTGCTAAGCTTCTTCTTCTTTCACGTTTGTGCTGCTACTGTGGTTACATGCGTGGATACTGCCTACCAGCGGTCGCGCGTGTGTTTGCACGTCGATGCGGACGACGACGCAAAAGTATAAATGAAAACCGACGCGGAACCTACGCCGTCGCTGCTACGCCGTAGGACCTACGCACGACTATAACGAGCCCTTTACTCCTCTAAACCGTCAGACATATGAAGTGATTTACTCCTCTAAACCGACAGACATATGAAGTGATTTACTCCTCTAAACCGACAGACAGATGAAGTGATTTACTCCTCTAAACCGACAGACATATGAAGTGATTTACTCCTCTAAACCGTCAGACAGATGAAGTGATTAACTCCTCTAAACCGTCAGACATATGAAGTGATTTACTCCTCTAAACCGTCAGACATATGAAGTGATTTACTCCACTAAACCGTCAGACAGATGAAGTCATTTACTCCTCTAAACCATCAGACATATGAAGTAATTTACTCCTCTAAACCAACAGACATATGAAGTGATTTACTACTCTAAACCGACAGACATATGAAGTGATTTACTCCTCTAAACCGTCAAACAGATGAAGTGATTTACTCCTCTAAACCGTCAGACATATGAAGTGATTTACTCCACTAAACCGTCAGACATATGAAGTGATTTACTCCTCGAAACCGTCAGACATATAAAGTGATTTACTCTTCTAAACCGACAGACATGAAGTGATTTACTCCTCTAAACCGTCAAACAGATGAAGTGATTTACTCCTCTAAACCGACAGACAGATGAAGTGATTTACTCCACTAAACCGTCAGACATATGAAGTGATTTACTCCTCTAAACCGTCAGACATATAAAGTGATTTACTCCTCTAAACCGACAGACATGAAGTGATTTACTCCTCTAAACCGTCAAACAGATGAAGTGATTTACTCCTCTAAACCGTCAGACAGATGAAGTGATTTACTCCTCTAAACCGTCAAACAGATGAAGTGATTTACTCCTCTAAACCGTCAGACAGATGAAGTGATTTACTCCTCTAAACCGACAGACAGATAAAGTGATTTACTCCTCTAAACCGTCAAACAGATGAAGTGATTAACTCCTCTAAACCGTCAAATAGATGAAGTGATTTACTCCTCTAAACCGTCAGAGAGATGAAGTGATTTACTCCTCTAAACCGTCAAACAGATGAAGTGATTTACTCCTCTAAACCGTCAAACAGATGAAGTGATTTACTCCTCTAAACCGTCAGACAGATGAAGTGATTTACTCCTCTAAACCATCAAACAGATGAAGTGATTTACTCCTCTAAACCGTCAGACATATGAAGTGATTTACTCCTCTAAACCGTCAGACATATGAAGTGATTTACTCCTCTAAACCGTCAAACAGATGAAGTGATTTACTCCTCTAAACCGACAGACAGATGAAGTGATTTACTCCTCTAAACCGACAGACATATGAAGTGATTTACTACTCTAAACCGACAGACACATGAAGTGATTTACTCCTCTAAACCGTCAAACAGATGAAGTGATTTACTCCTCTAAACCGTCAGACATATGAAGTGATTTACTCCACTAAACCGTCAGACATATGAAGTGATTTACTCCTCGAAACCGTCAGACATATAAAGTGATTTACTCTTCTAAACCGACAGACATGAAGTGATTTACTCCTCTAAACCGTCAAACAGATGAAGTGATTTACTCCTCTAAACCGACAGACAGATGAAGTGATTTACTCCACTAAACCGTCAGACATATGAAGTGATTTACTCCTCGAAACCGTCAGACATATAAAGTGATTTACTCCTCTAAACCGACAGACATGAAGTGATTTACTCCTCTAAACCGTCAAACAGATGAAGTGATTTACTCCTCTAAACCGTCAGACAGATGAAGTGATTTACTCCTCTAAACCGTCAAACAGATGAAGTGATTTACTCCTCTAAACCGTCAGACAGATGAAGTGATTTACTCCTCTAAACCGACAGACAGATGAAGTGATTTACTCCTCTAAACCGTCAAACAGATGAAGTGATTAACTCCTCTAAACCGTCAAATAGATGAAGTGATTTACTCCTCTAAACCGTCAGACAGATGAAGTGATTTACTCCTCTAAACCGTCAAACAGATGAAGTGATTTACTCCTCTAAACCGTCAAACAGATGAAGTGATTTACTCCTCTAAACCGTCAGACAGATGAAGTGATTTACTCCTCTAAACCATCAAACAGATGAAGTGATTTACTCCTCTAAACCGTCAGACATATGAAGTGATTTACTCCTCTAAACCGTCAGACATATGAAGTGATTTACTCCTCTAAACCGTCAAACAGATGAAGTGATTTACTCCTCTAAACCGACAGACAGATGAAGTGATTTACTCCTCTAAACCGACAGACATATGAAGTGATTTACTCCTCTAAACCGTCAGACAGATGAAGTGATTTACTCCTCTAAACCGTCAAACAGATGAAGTGATTAACTCCTCTAAACCGTCAAACAGATGAAGTGATTAAAGGGCGATTTATAGTCGTGCGTAGGTTCTACGCCGTAGCTACGGCGTAGGCTATCCGTAGCCTGTGCGTAGCTCTGCGTAGCCTGACGCGCACCTCACAAAAAATTTAACAGCGCGTCAGATCTACGCGGACCGCAAGCACTGTGATTGGTCCACCAGAACCCCTCCCGTCAGGTAAAAAAAACTGCGTCATAGGTATTTCCGTTTGTGACGGTGAAAACAAAGATGAGGCAAGTTGAGGAGTGATTTAACTCAAACTGCATCAAAAGTCGCTGTTTATTTACTTCCATCATTGCTGGTCTTCTCAAATTATACACAACAAGTTGCTGTTTCTTCTTCGTTTGTGGGTTAACTTGCTAAGCTTCTTCTTCTTTCACGTTTGTGCTGCTACTGTGGTTACACGCGTGGATACTGCCTACCAGCGGTCGCGCGTGTGTTTGCACGTCGACGCGGACGACGACGCAAAAGTATAAATGAAAACCGACGCGGAACCTACGCCGTCGCTGCTACGCCGTAGGACCAACGCACGACTATAACGAGCCCTTTACTCCTCTAAACCGTCAGACATATGAAGTGATTTACTCCTCTAAACCGACAGACATATGAAGTGATTTACTCCTCTAAACCGACAGACAGATGAAGTGATTTACTCCTCTAAACCGACAGACATATGAAGTGATTTACTCCTCTAAACCGTCAGACAGATGAAGTGATTAACTCCTCTAAACCGTCAGACATATGAAGTGATTTACTCCTCTAAACCGTCAGACATATGAAGTGATTTACTCCACTAAACCGTCAGACAGATGAAGTCATTTACTCCTCTAAACCATCAGACATATGAAGTAATTTACTCCTCTAAACCAACAGACATATGAAGTGATTTACTACTCTAAACCGACAGACATATGAAGTGATTTACTCCTCTAAACCGTCAAACAGATGAAGTGATTTACTCCTCTAAACCGTCAGACATATGAAGTGATTTACTCCACTAAACCGTCAGACATATGAAGTGATTTACTCCTCGAAACCGTCAGACATATAAAGTGATTTACTCCTCTAAACCGACAGACATGAAGTGATTTACTCCTCTAAACCGTCAAACAGATGAAGTGATTTACTCCTCTAAACCGACAGACAGATGAAGTGATTTACTCCACTAAACCGTCAGACATATGAAGTGATTTACTCCTCGAAACCGTCAGACATATAAAGTGATTTACTCCTCTAAACCGACAGACATGAAGTGATTTACTCCTCTAAACCGTCAAACAGATGAAGTGATTTACTCCTCTAAACCGTCAGACAGATGAAGTGATTTACTCCTCTAAACCGTCAAACAGATGAAGTGATTTACTCCTCTAAACCGTCAGACAGATGAAGTGATTTACTCCTCTAAACCGACAGACAGATGAAGTGATTTACTCATCTAAACCGTCAAACAGATGAAGTGATTAACTCCTCTAAACCGTCAAACAGATTAAGGGATTTACTCCTCTAAACCGTCAGACAGATGAAGTGATTTACTCCTCTAAACCGTCAAACAGATGAAGTGATTTACTCCTCTAAACCGTCAAACAGATGAAGTGATTTACTCCTCTAAACCGTCAGACAGATGAAGTGATTTACTCCTCTAAACCATCAAACAGATGAAGTGATTTACTCCTCTAAACCGTCAGACATATGAAGTGATTTACTCCTCTAAACCGTCAGACATATGAAGTGATTTACTCCTCTAAACCGTCAAACAGATGAAGTGATTTACTCCTCTAAACCGACAGACAGATGAAGTGATTTACTCCTCTAAACCGACAGACATATGAAGTGATTTACTCCTCTAAACCGTCAGACAGATGAAGTGATTTACTCCTCTAAACCGTCAAACAGATGAAGTGATTAACTCCTCTAAACCGTCAAACAGATGAAGTGATTAACTCCTCTAAACCGTCAGACAGATGAAGTGATTTACTCCTCTAAACCGACAGACAGATGAAGTGATTTACTCCTCTAAACCGACAGACATGAAGTGATTTACTCCTCTAAACCGTCAGACAGATGAAGTGATTTACTCCTCTTAACCATCAGACAGATGAAGTGATTTACTCCTCTAAACCGTCAGAAAGATGAAGTGATTTACTCCTCTTAACCATCAGACAGATGAAGTGATTTACTCCTCTAAACCGTCAGACAGATGAAGTGATTAACTCCTCTAGACAGATGAAGTGATTTACTCCTCTAAACCGTCAGACAGATGAAGTGATTAACTCCTCTAAACCGTCAAACAGATGAAGTGATTAACTCCTCTAAACCGTCAGACAGATGAAGTGATTTACTCCTCTAAACCGTCAGACAGATGAAGTGATTTACTCCTCTAAACTGTCAGACAGATGAAGTGATTTACTCCTCTAAACCGTCAAACAGATGAAGTGATTAACTCATCTAAACCGTCAGACAGATGAAGTGATTTACTCCTCTAAACCGTCAGACAGATGAAGTGATTTACTCCTCTAAACCGTCAGACAGATGAAGTGATTTACTCCTCTAAACCGTCAGACAGATGAAGTGATTTACTCCTCTAAACCGTCAGACAGATGAAGTGATTTACTCCTCTAAACCGTCAAACAGATGAAGTGATTTACTCCTCTAAACCGTCAAACAGATGAAGTGATTAACTCCTCTAAACCGTCAGACAGATGAAGTGATTTACTCCTCTAAACCGTCAAACAGATGAAGTGATTTACTCCTCTAAACCGTCAAACAGATGAAGTGATTTACTCCTCTAAACCGTCAGACAGATGAAATTATTTACTCCTCTAAACCGTCAGACAGATGAAGTGATTTACTCCTCTAAACCGTCAAACAGATGAAAATTACTCCTCTAAACCGTCAGACAGATGAAGTGATTTACTCCTCTAAACCGTCAAACAGATGAAGTGATTAACTCCTCTAAACCGTCAGACAGATGAAGTGATTTACTCCTCTAAACCGTCAGACAGATGAAGTGATTTACTCCTCTTAACCGTCAGACAGATGAAGTGATTTACTCCTCTAAACCGTCAGACAGATGAAGTGATTTACTCCTCTAAACCGTCAAACAGATGAAGTGATTAACTCCTCTAGACAGATGAAGTGATTTACTCCTCTAAACCGTCAGACAGATGAAGTGATTAACTCCTCTAAACCGTCAAACAGATGAAGTGATTAACTCCTCTAAACCGTCAGACAGATGAAGTGATTTACTCCTCTAAACCGTCAGACAGATGAAGTGATTTACTCCTCTAAACCGTCAGACAGATGAAGTGATTTACTCCTCTAAACCGTCAGACAGATGAAGTGATTTACTCCTCTAAACCGTCAGACAGATGAAGTGATTTACTCCTCTAAACCGTCAGACAGATGAAGTGATTTACTCCTCTAAACCGTCAAACAGATGAAGTGATTAACTCCTCTAAACCGTCAAACAGATGAAGTGATTTACTCCTCTAAACCGTCAAACAGATGAAGTGATTAACTCCTCTAAACCGTCAAACAGATGAAGTGATTTACTCCTCTAAACCGTCAGACAGATGAAGTGATTTACTCCTCTAAACCGTCAAACAGATGAAGTGATTTACTCCTCTAAACCGTCAAACAGATGAAGTGATTAACTCCTCTAAACCGTCAAACAGATGAAGTGATTTACTCCTCTAAACCGTCAGACAGATGAAGTGATTTACTCCTCTAAACCGTCAAACAGATGAAGTGATTTACTCCTCTAAACCGTCAGACAGATGAAGTGATTTACTCCTCTAAACCGTCAAACAGATGAAGTGATTTACTCCTCTAAACCGTCAGACAGATGAAGTGATTTACTCCTCTAAACCGTCAAACAGATGAAGTGATTTACTCCTCTAAACCGTCAGACAGATGAAGTGATTTACTCTTCTAAACCATCAGACAGATGAAGTGATTTACTCCTCTAAACCGTCAAACAGATGAAGTGATTTACTCCTCTAAACCGACAGACATGAAGTGATTTACTCCTCTAAACCGTCAAACAGATGAAGTGATTAACTCCTCTAAACCGTCAAACAGATGAAGTGATTTACTTCTCTAAACCGTCAAACAGATGAAGTGATTAACTCCTCTAAACCGTCAAACAGATGAAGTGATTTACTCCTCTAAACCGTCAGACAGATGAAGTGATTTACTCCTCTAAACCGTCAAACAGATGAAGTGATTTACTCCTCTAAACCGTCAAACAGATGAAGTGATTAACTCCTCTAAACCGTCAAACAGATGAAGTGATTTACTCCTCTAAACCGTCAGACAGATGAAGTGATTTACTCCTCTAAACCGTCAAACAGATGAAGTGATTTACTCCTCTAAACCGTCAGACAGATGAAGTGATTTACTCCTCTAAACCGTCAAACAGATGAAGTGATTTACTCCTCTAAACCGTCAGACAGATGAAGTGATTTACTCCTCTAAACCGTCAGACAGATGAAGTGATTTACTCCTCTAAACCGTCAGACAGATGAAGTGATTTACTCCTCTAAACCGTCAAACAGATGAAGTGATTTACTCCTCTAAACCGTCAAACAGATGAAGTGATTTACTCCTCTAAACCGACAGACATGAAGTGATTTACTCCTCTAAACCGTCAAACAGATGAAGTGATTAACTCCTCTAAACCGTCAGACAGATGAAGTGATTTACTCTTCTAAACCCTCAGACAGATGAAGTGATTTACTCCTCTAAACCGTCAAACAGATGAAGTGATTTACTCCTCTAAACCGACAGACAGATGAAGTGATTTACTCCTCTAAACCGTCAGACAGATGAAGTGATTTACTCCTCTAAACCGACAGACCGATGAAGTGATTTACTCCTCTAAACCGACAGACAGATGAAGTGATTTACTCCTCTAAACCGTCAAACAGATGAAGTGATTTACTCCTCTAAACCGTCAGACAGATGAAGTGATTTACTCCTCTAAACCGACAGACATGAAGTGATTTACTCCTCTAAACCGACAGACCGATGAAGTGATTTACTCCTCTAAACCGACAGACAGATGAAGTGATTTACTCCTCTAAACCGTCAAACAGATGAAGTGATTTACTCTTCTAAACCGACAGACCGATGAAGTGATTTACTCCTCTAAACCGACAGACAGATGAAGTGATTTACTCTTCTAAACCGACAGACCGATGAAGTGATTTACTCTTCTAAACCGACAGACAGATGAAGTGATTTACTCCTCTAAACCGACAGACAGATGAAGTGATTTACTCCTCTAAACCGACAGACAGATGAAGTGATTTACTCCTCTAAACCGTCAGACAGATGAAGTGATTAACTCCTCTAAACCATCAGACAGATGAAGTGATTTACTCCTCTAAACCGTCAGACAGATGAAGTGATTTACTCCTCTAAACCGTCAGACAGATGAAGTAATTTACTCCTCTAAACCGTCAGACAGATGAAGTGATTTACTCCTCTAAACCGTCAGACAGATAAAGTGATTTTCTACTTAAAACAACTGATAAACGGTTTTACTCCTAGAAACCACCACACTGATTCTCACCTCATGTCTTCTGAGCTGAAGTTAATTGGAAGGCCCATTGAATCATCACTCTTCATGGACACACAGCTGGATTCAGGAGGTTTTCCAAGAATCAAACTAAAACACAGCAACAATTAAACAATTTTAAAATCTATCTTGAAATTTTCTGTGTCAACCTTACATTTTTTCTCAAGGTTGACGAAAACATTGAGTTAACAACAAAGAACTTTTTATTCGTTTTTGTTCATAATAATCTATTATTAAATTTACACTGTAAAAAAATCTGTAGTTTTTACGAAGAAACACTGGCAGATATAAAAAATACAACTTAAAACCGTTAAAACAACACCACCACAGTTGTATGCATTACAGCAAACTTTTGTAAATTTTACTAATCTTACCTGTATACAGAATTTCTTTGATTAATTTACTGTTTAGAAACTCTTAATTTTTAATGGTAAAATGCAGATGCGATTGCCAGACAACCACCCACCAAACATGAGACGTCCGCACGACGTGCAGATCATGTCTATATTAGGTCGGTTGGTCCAGGCCCTTATCTGTATGTCTATACAACGTGCAGATCTAGTACAGTATCTGGACGTCTGACTATGACCCCTCTTGGACGTCAAGTAGACATCCAAAAGGGGTTCGGGAAATCAAAACAAAAATATTTTATACAAATGTGGTCTATGAGTTCTGAGTCAAAAAAACATAAACATCACGTGTATTTTTGTAGAATATTTTGTTAAGCTGTTAAAATCATGTTATCTTTATATATGAATGTGTGTTCAAAAACATAGCACTGCTCATAGATAAAGTTCCACCTTAAATGCTGTCTCTCTCTCTCTCTCTCTCTCTCTCTCTCTCTCTCTCTTTAATTAACAGAGATGTATTAACAGAGATGTATATGCTGACGTTTTATTGAAAATCCCCCGTCACCACAATGACGATCAGTGACTCCTTTAGTTGGGCAGCCTGACTCCCTGACTTTTTATAGTAGTGTTTGGTCTTTCTAAGAGTGTTTGCTAAAGCATGTTATTTGTTGCAAAGAAAATTTGTTATAAACAAAACTCACATGTGGATCTTACAACTTTACTGAACGTTTATCAAAGTAATTCCACATATGTAAAGTCTGTGAATTAATTTTGTAGAGCATGTAGTATTGTCTCAATTTCTCAGTTGATTTGAGATGTCACATCCAACTTATTAATTAGGTTCATACCACCACTGTGAAGCGCTTACATAAAATTAAAAGCCCAGATATTACTGTCACATATGCAGACATCAAGAATGACCCCATGAATCACAACAGTGGTGACACTCTCTGGACTCATAAGTTTTTATAATACGCTGGTGCAATGCACTGCAACATTTAGAAAACTCACCATCGTTGTGATTCATGAGCTGATTCTTGATGTATGTATCTGTGTAAAACATTTCTGGACTTTAGATTTCTGATTACAGCCACAAGGTTTCAATTTCCATTACAGTAGGCAGCAGTATGCACCGAAGTATGTTCATTGCAGCTCCAAACAAAACTGAGATAGAAGTTTACTTTTAAACAAAATGTATAATGTTTTATCTGTGTTGTTAGTTCAGTTATATTATACCACCACTTCTGACCATCAATGTAATTAATGGGAAGCCACAAGCATTGGTGACTAACACTTGGTGCAATAATAATGTGTTTTAAAAACACCATCATCAAGCACACACATTATAATATAAAAACAAAGAGTCAAACTACCCAACCAAAGGAAACACTGATCACCATGATGGTAACAAAACATGTTCAACAAAACATCAGAATCTTGTAAATTCTGAAAAATGAGCCGTAGAAATTACAAAAAATAAAGTAAATTTGGTTTGTTTAGTATGGTCCTACTTCAAAACAATGCTTTGTTAAAACAACTGTTTGTAATGGTGATGACATTGTTTTAGAGAATGTACATGTAACAATTATCCAGCGAGAGCAAGCGTGGGAGGAAGAGTGAAGTTCACGTCACTTCACTTCAATTATTGAACGATAGAGAGAGAGAGAGAGAGAGAGAGAGAGAGAGAGAGAGAGAGAGAGAGAGAGAGAGAGAGAGAGAGAGAGAGAGAGAGAGAGAGAGAGAGAGAGAGAGAGAGAGAGAGAGAGCAAGATTGCAGACGTAGATAGTTAAGGTGGAACTTGTATATTTGGGAATTATCTATAAGCAATATTTTTTTACATTTATTCATATATAAAGATTATAATGTCTAAAATGGCCACATTTTAAATAGTTTTACTTTGTGTGGAGGTCCCCTTGACATCAATATTGGATGTTCAGAACAGGTAAAAAAAAGACGTCATAAAAACTTTCATTCTGGCTCCTCATGGGACGTCGAAATTACGTCTTTTTAAGACGCTTTGCTCAGTGGGCACCCTAAAAATATGTAAACAACTTTTTGTATTTCATTAACTAATATAATTTTATTCATTTCTTAAAATATGCAGAAAACCACTATAATCCAGGTGATGGAATAGACAGCTGCACAAAGAAACAAAGTTCGTTGTGAAATTACTACAAATTGTTTTCTAATTATTTGCCAACAACTTAAAAAGAGACAGTGCACATACACAAAAGATTGTATCATACAAACAAATACAAAACATCAGGGTAAGTTATTAAAATCACTCAGTGTCTATGAGTCCATTTTACAGATTTAAAAAGTGACACTTAAATAATGACATGATGAATGAACATTAATGATGAAATAGAAAGCAGTCAAAACACAAGTACAACTGAACTACAGACAAAATCTTAGATGAACATTAACTGTATAAATATAACATATAAACACACTCAATAGCTCAAGATCTCACCAGATGAATACAATTATATTAATTAATGAAATACAAAAAGTTGTTTGCATGTTCGTGTATTTTTGGGGCGGTTTTCTGGCAATCTCATCTGCATTTTACCATTAAAAAATGTTTCTAAACAGTTTATTAATCAAAGAAATTCTGTATACAGGTAAGATTTGTAAAATTTACAAAAGTTTGCTGTAATGCATACAACTGTGGTGGTGTTGTTTTTGCGGTTTTAAGTTTTATTTTTTACAGAATTGTTCTGGTAACCACAGCTGACAGTATTTCTCCGTAAAAACTACAGATTTTTTTTCAGTGTAGCCACAGCAGTAAAATTTTTATCTAAATTTGAGATGTATCTAAATCCATATAATTGCAGTGTATTGATGAAATATATATATTTTTAATTCAGAATGTCTGTCATACAGAAAGGAGATTTAATTTTAATATACACACACAAGTCAAGTACAGTCATTAAAGGTCTAAAAGATCTACAGTATTTGTATCTTTCTGTAGTTGTTAAATTTTTCTTGAATTTTAAAAATTCTTTATGGTGTCTGCATGTCTGAAGGAACACAATTTAATTATATGATGGTATGCTTTTGGCATTTTGTTTTAATGAGTTAAAACTCGTACTTTTTTGTTCGTGATCCCAGAGAAGATTGTTAGTGTCCTGCAGACAATACTGTAATTGCTCACCACACCAGGGCTTCAGACTTACAGTATAATGTGCTTATACCTCAGGCTTCTCTTCAACTGATCCTCACCCTGATTCCATTCATAAAACTCTGTTTATCTATCAACACCCAACACTAAACTGTTAAAAAATAGTGTAGAAATGACAGTATTACTGTCAGCTGTTTGCCAGTAACTTACTGTAGATTTAAATGTGTTATTTACTGGCAACAATTTGTTCAAAGTTAGATGAACATTAAACATTAACAAGTCTTTATTTACAGAATAAAACTATAAAATAACAGCCTCATGCAAAGCATTCTGGGAACCAAAATATGAAGGAAACAGAAAAAGGTTGATGAGGATTTCTGGTTCCCAAAATGCTTTTCATGAGGCTGTTATTTTATTGCTCTACTCTGTAAAACAAAGACTTGTCCATGTTTAATGTTCATTCAACCCTGATCAAACTGTTTCCAGCAAACAACACACATTTAAATCTACATAAGTTAATGGCAAACAGCTGCATAACTACAGCAAATTTTTTAACAGTAGTGATAAACCAGTGGTTTAAAATCTCTCATACTCCCAGGGGCGGTTTCCCGGACCAGGATTAGCTTAATCCAGGACTAGGCCTTAGTTTAATTAGGAAAAATAACTAGTTTTAACAAACATGCCTTACTAAAAACATTACCTGTGTGCATTTTGAGATAAAACAAAGGGCACTGATGTATTTTAAGATGTCAGTGCAAGTTGTTTTCAGTTTGGAGAGCTCTTAAAAGTGATAGACTTGTGACTATAACGCACACATAATTTGCCATCAAAAATGTTTTGAGTAACATGTCATATAATAATGATTGGTCAGGAATATGTGTAACATTATTTTACACAATCATTCCTTGTTCTACTGTAAATTCAGAAATGCAGATGCTGTCCACCCACCATGCTTTCAGTGACCCCATTTTTTCTTTGAAGAACAGTTCATCTGCAGGAGTAAAGCTGTGCTGCTGATAGATGACAGTGCTCTCCTCACTGCCAGTCAACATCTTTGGCAGCTAACCAGAGGCGGACAATCCATGTGCCATGAGTAAAAGTCCTCTCCATTGTTTTGTTCCGATCGCCTGGATTTGCTGATTGGCGCAGTTTTTCAGCGGGAGGTGAACTCCTGGCTCGTTGTTGTTTTAAGCCCTCAACGAAGCCTTCAAGGACTCTACGTGCCCCGAGCATTTCAGCCAATCACAGCACTGGTGCAAGATATCGAGCCTTCTGCCAGCTTCTGGCAGTTTGAGCTCACCGTTGGTCAGGTGAGTAGCACAGATATGGTAAGATAGGAATGTGACTGAATTTGAATTTAGCTTGAAATGTTTCGAGCGTTTAAGTGACGTGTTTCCGCGTGTCTGCGGCACGACTTTCTTTTTCGTGCCAGTTTCATGTATTGGTTACCCAACTGATTTTCCTTTTTTTTTTTGTCGCTTGGGATTGGGGTTAGAACAACATTCTGTTACAGAAAATTAAATCCTCACCCTAACCCAACTCTAAACCCCAACCACAACCGAAAACGGTTTAAAATTCTGACATATAAACCAATGCATATAATGACATCCACATTTATGCCAAACCCAACTTGATCCTCACGCGAACAGCCAAAAAAAATGAGAGGAAAACCACAAATCTAACCCCAATCCTTAGCGACAATGGTTTGAAATAATGAAAATACGTGAGACTGGCACAAAAAGAAAATCGTACCACGGACACATGAAGACGTGAAAACACGTGACTTAAACGCTCGAAAAACTTCAATGAATTCAAAAACAGTCACATTCCTATCTTACTATATCTGCGCTACTCACCTGACCAATGGTGAGCTTGAACTGCCAGAAGCTGGCGGAAGGCTCGATATCTAGCACCAGTGCTGTGATTGGCTGAAACGCTCAAGGCACGTGGAGTGCCTTCCAAGCAGCGCTGCCTTGAAGGCTTCATTGAGGGCTTAAAACAACAACGAGCCAGGAGGTCACCTCCTGCTGAAAAACTGTGCCAATCAGCAAATCCAGGTGATTGGAACAAAATACTGGAGAGAACTTTTACTCATGGCACATGGATTGTCCGCCTCTGCAGCTAACATTATGAGATTAGACACTTCTAGCATATGATTATGCTTAAATCAACTACCCCAGTCAGCAAATTTCCTTTGGCAAAGACCTGGCCCAAATAAACAGCTGGCCTGTGGCCCACTTAAGAAAGTGTTCCCCGGCCCATATCTGGCCCACTTCTTTTTATGCACATCAGAACCAAATCTAATCAGAGGTGTAAAATCCATGTGCCAGGAGTAAAAGTCCTCTCCATTATTTTGTTCCGATCGCCTGGATTTGCTGGTTGGCACGGTTTTTCAGCGGGGGGTGACCTCCGGACTCGGTAGGCTTGTTCGACTTCATGCGGCGCCGTAAGAACCTTCAGCCGGATGACGTCAAAGTACCGCGAGAGCGATTTGCGAACTCATACGGAGGAATCTCCTTTAAATCGCTCTCGCGGTACTTTGACGTCATCCGGCTGAAGGTTCTTACGGCGCCGCATGAAGTCGAACAAGCTTGGTGTTTTAAGCCCTCAACGAAGCCTTCAAGGCAGCGCTGCCTGGAAGGCACTTCCCGTCCCCCGAACGTTTCAGCCAATCACAGCACTGGTGCTAGATATTGAGCCTTCCGCCAGCTTCTAGCAGTTCGAGCTCACCGTTGGTCAGGTGAGTAGCGCAGATATGGTAAGATAGGAATGTGACTGTATTTGAATTCAGCTCGAAATGTTTCAAGCATTTAAGAGACGTGTTATTGCATTTTCACGTGATTTCATTATTCATGAAATTCATACTGCCAGAAGCTGGTCGAAGGCTCAATATCTAGCACCAGTGCTGTGATTGGCTGAAACGCTCAGGGCACAGGGAGTGCGTTCCAGGCAGCGCTGCCTTGAAGGCTTCGTTGAAGGCTTAAAACACCAACGAGTCAGGAGGTCACCTCCTGCTGAAAAACTGTGCTATTTAGCAAATACAGGTGATTGGAGCAGGGTACTGGGGAGGACTTTTGCTCCTGGCACATGAATTTTACACCTCTGAGTGCAACCCAAATGTCAACCAGAACTCGTTGTTTTCTACGGTGTGCCATATCTAAAACAGATGTGGTCCTCATGTATTTTTTGTTATGTGGGCCATATACCTCAAAATGACATGTGAACCACAAGAACATTCTCGCCATTTCTGAAGCTATGGCAAAACAGATGCACGTAGGAGTTTTCCTTACTCAAACATGTTCTGAGGGCAGAAAGAATGTGATTGGTTCACAAAAACGACCAATCAAAATGCTCGTTACTGGTTTAAGCCCTCAGCGGAGCCTCCAAGGCAGCTTCTGCAGTGAAGCAGTTCGAGCTCACCGTTGGTCAGATGAGTAGCGCAGATATGGTAAGATAGGAATGAGACTGTTTTTGAATTCAGCTCAAACGTTTCGAGCATTTAAGTGACGCGTTTTCACGTGTCCGTGGCACGACTTTCTTTTTCGTGCCAGTTTCACTTATTGGTTACTCAATTGTTTTTCCTATTTTCTTACCATTGTTGCTTGGGATTGGGGTTAGAACAACATTCTGCTACATAAAATGACATCCTCACCCTAACCCAACTCTAACCCCAACTCCAAGCAAGAACAATTTAAATTTCTGACAAATAAATGTATAAACAATGCCATTTTAACCCAAACCCAACTTTATCCTCGCGCGAGAATAGTTTAAAAATGTGATAAAAACCACAAATCTAACCCCAATCCCAATCGACAATGGTTTGAAAAAAGGAAAAAAAATTGAGAAACCAATCCGTGAAACCGGCACGAAAAAGAAAGTCATGCCACGGACACGCGAAAACGCGCCACCCAAATGCCCGAAACGCCTCGAGCTGAACTCAGAAACAGTCTCGTTCCTATCTTACCATATCTGCGCTACTCATCTGACCAACGGTGAGCTCGAACTGCTTCACTGCAGAAGCTGCCTTGGAGGCTCCGCTGAGGGCTTAAACCAGTAACGAGCATTTTGATTGGTCGTTTTTGTGAACCAATCACATTCTTTCTGCCCTCAGAACATGTTTGAGTAAGGAAAACTCCTATCTACAAAACGCACATGGTTACAATTTGGCCCATATGTTCAGCCATGCCATATCTCGACCAAATGTGACAGCTAAAAACAACATGTGGCCCACCTACAGTATGCTTGCTATCTTATGAACAATTTATTTATGTTTTATTTTCACCTGCTACTTTTTTGTCCACTCGAGTTGCAGCTTTTAAAATGTACCCCCAAAAAAAAAATCTTTAAATTTAAGTTACATTTAAAGTTACTGTTTTTTTAATTTGCTTTGGTGCTATTTTCACAAGTATGTGGTAAAACCTCACAACTGTTAGTACAAAACTCAAAGCAGATCATCAAAAAGTCATTTTTTTTCAAACATGTAATCACATGTTCAATTGACTTAGTACAACACACAAAATTATACATTCACTATTTCACCACACCTAATCATTGTGTCATCAAAGAAATACCTTTCATATGAAGAAATTGTCTTTCACAATGCAATGCTCACAATACTTTTGATATGCTTCTCATCTGATTTGCGTAAATACATTTGACCAGCACTAAATCCAACTGATCTTAATGATTAATCACTGAAACATTTGGTAAACCTATTTTCATTTCTGCAATATACAGTATATGAATTTTGAGAATTACAGAAATAAAACCTGTGTTTGTACAAACATATAAATTATGTGTAACCTCACATGATACTGTGAATACTCTTTATTGCTAATTGATTTTACATAGTGGTAACCACAGTTGTTCATGACAGTAGATATACTGTAAAAGTGGGGGTGTACCCAGATAGCAAAATTGCTGTGGCCCAGATCTGGTTCACATCTGACACCTTCATCTGGCCCACCTTTGGCATGGAATGATGGCACTTGAGCGGTCCACCTCTTTTTTTTCCCAGATCTTTACCAAAAGCAAACCATAGAAACACCACATGTCAGCCAAACACAAAGCAAATAATGTAGATTTGGCCCAAATCTGGGTAATAGTTAATTTAAATTTTGGCCCAGGTTCAACCCAGACCCAACACCATTATCTGGTCCACACCTGGCATGGATTGATGGCACTTATGTGGTCCACTCCTGTTTGACACGTCTCGCCCACAAGGAAGCCAGAGCGATGCCACAAACAGAGTATGAATCTCAACTATGGTGACAATTAAATGAAAAACTTCATGCTGCAGTGCATGCTGGGTATTAACAAATTACAAATATCATCCGGGACTCCCAGCATGCACTGCGACATGGCTAAATAATGAACTTTTTACAATTTTCTTTGTCACCATGGTTGAGATTCATAGTCTGATTCTTGATGTTTGTACGTCCCAAATGTAAAGCAGTTATTTTTTCCCAAAATTTCTAAAGCTCCTTAATGACAAACTGCTGTGAAAGTGCTGGATTTCATATACAACATTGACAGAAAACAAACTTTTGATGAGGAAATCCTTTAATTTGATGATGATTTTTACCATTATATACTAACCACCACAGAATTGCACTATTAACTGTACATTACCATAACAAATGTGTTTTATACACACAAAGTAAGGCAACAAAGAAAAATTGGTAAAGAAGTCAAGGGTCCAACTAAAACAAACACTAATCACAATAATGGTGACTTAAAATTAAACAAAGCATCAACATCTAAACCTAATAAGTGAATTGTGTTTTCTACAGCAGTGCTTTTAGTAGATAGGAGTTTTCCTTACTCAAACATGTTCTGAGGGCAGAAAGAATGTGATTGGTTCACAAAAACGACCAATCAAAATGCTCGTTACAGGTCCAAGCCCTCGGCGGAGCCTCCAAGGCAGCTTCTGCAGTGAAGCAGCTCGAGCCCACCGCCGGCCAGATGAGCAGCGCAGACACCGCAAGATAGGAATGAGACTGTTTTTGAATTCAGCTCGAAACATTTCGAGCATTTAAGTGACGCGTTTTCACGTGTCCGTGGCACGACTTTCTTTTTCGTGCCAGTTTCACGGATTGGTTACTCAATTTTTTTCCTTCTTTCAAACCATTGTCGATTGGGACTGGGGCTAGATTTGTGGTTTTCTTCACATTTTTAAACTATTCTCGCGCGGGGATAAAGTTGGGTTTGGGTTCCAATGACATTGTTTATACATTTATTTGTCAGAAAATTAAATTGTTCTTGCTTGGAGTTGGGGTTAGAGTTGGGTTAGGGTGAGGATGTCATTTTATGTAACAGAAAGTTGTTCTAACCCCAATCCCAAGCGACAATGGTAAGAAAATAGGAAAAACAATTGAGTAACCAATACGTGAAACTGGCACGAAAAAGAAAGTCGTGCCACGGACACGTGAAAACGCGTCACTTAAATACTCAAAACGTTTCGAGCTGAATTCAAAAACAGTCTCATTCCTATCTTACCATATCTGCGCTACTCATCTGACCAACGGTGAGCTCGAACTGCTTCACTGCAGAAGCTGCCTTGGAGGCTCCGCTGAGGGCTTAAACCAGTAACGAGCATTTTGATTGGTCGTTTTTGTGAACCAATCACATTCTTTCTGCCCTCAGAACATGTTTGAGTAAGGAAAACTCCTACCTGCATATTTTTACTGAACATTCAGAAATAATGTTTTCTAAAATAATAAAATGCAATGTTTCTCTATCATTTACATAACAATCAAACAAGTCAATATAATAAACAGCTGTTGTTTTAAACATTGTGTGAACATTAAAGCATGACATTGTCATAACGTTTAAAAATTGTAAAAGGTAACATTCCTCAAACGTTCAAACAACACAGAAATGTTCTTAGAACGTCAAGAAAACTGGACACTTTTGATGTTGGCAGAAAGTTTTTGGGAATGTTGGGAACTTTCAGGGAACGTTTTTAGAACTTTTCTCTGTTAGATGGGTAAATGGATCACTTCAGACTTTTTTGATTCAGACACACACATGAGCCGGTGCTTACTGTGCCATATCTTTGCCAAAACTTGCCCTGATGCATCTTTATACAGCTGGGCCACATTTATAGCATTATATATGGGCCACTTCAGACTCACACCCACATGAGCCGGTGCTTACTGTGCCACATGTTTGCCAAAACCGGGCCGGATATGTTTTAAAAGAACTGGGCCACATTTGCTGCAACATATGTGGGCCACTTTAGACACAAACCCACATGAGCCGGTTCTTACCGTGCCATATCTTTGCCTAAACTGGCCCAGAAACGTTTGTAAAGAGCTGGGCCACATTTGCTGCAACATGTGTGGGCCACATTTGGTTTATTCCAAGATTAGGCCGTGTCTGTTGTGCAGCATTTTTGCCAAAGGTGGGCCATATTTGTTGTTTGATATTTGGGCCATATTCACTATTTGTCAGATGGGCCACTTTTGGTTCATATTCAGATGACATGTTGCCATGGGCACAGCATCTTTCCCTTAAAAGGCCCCCATGTGATTGATATATGTGGCCCTTTTTTTGCTATTTTACATGTGAGCCACTTTAGGTTCACATCCCTTGATCGGGCCATAAGAAGACCAGCAGTGCCACATCTTTGCCTGAAGTGGCCCACATGTGCTTGCTATCTGGGTAAACACTGGCAATTTCTTTCAACATGGAGCAGGACAGACAGCAAGGAATAAGAAGATCTTGTGGACAAGGGATTCGTCAGAGAAGTGGGCATGGGCACCCACAGAGAGGTCAAAGAGGTGGACGAAAATCTACGGCCAAATGCACAAGACCCCAGATAGCAAGCACATGTGGGCCACTTCAGGCAAAGATGCAGCACTGCTGGTCTTCTTATGGCCCGAATAAAAGGGATGTGAACCTAAAGTGGCTCACATGTAAAATAGCAAAAATGGGCCACATATATCAAATCACATGTGGGCCTTTTAAGGCAAAGATGTGGTGCCCACAGCAACATGTCATCTGAATATGAACCAAAAGTGGCCCATCTGACAAATAATGAATATGGCCCAAATATCAAACAACAAATATGGGCCACCATTGGCAAAAATGCTGCACAACAGACACGGCCTAATCTTGGAATAAACCAAATGTGGCCCTCACATGTGGTAGCAAATGTGGCCCAGCTCTTTACAAATGTGTCTGGGCCAGTTTTGGCAAACATGTGGCACAGTAAGCACCGGCTCATGTGTGTGTGAGTCTGAAGTGGCCCATATATGAAGCTGTAAATCTGGCCCAGCTGTATAAAGATGCATCAGGCCCAGTTTTGGCAAAGATATGGCACAGTAAGCACCGGCTCATGTGGGTGTGAGTCTGAAGTGATCCAATTACCCATCTAACAGAGAAAAGTGCTAAGAACGTTCCCTGAAAGTTCCCAACATTCCCAAAAACTTTCTGCCAACATAAAAAGTGTCCAGTTTTCTTGACGGTCTAAGAACATTTCTGTGTTGTCTGAACGTTAGAGGAATGTTACATTTTACCATTTTTAAACGTTATGACAATGTCCTGTTTTAATGTTCACACAATGTTTAAAACAACAACTGTTTATTATATTGACTTGTTCGATTGTTATGTAAATGATAGAGAAACATTGCATTTTATTAGTTTATAAAACATTATTTCTGAATGTTCAGTAAATATATTGCTGTAGAAAACTCAATTCACTTATTAGGTTTAGATGTTGATGCTTTGTTTAATTTTAAGTCACCATTATTGTGATTAGTGTTTGTTTTAGTTGGACCCTTGACTTCTTTGCCAATTTTTCTTGGTTGCCTTACTTTGTGTGTATAAAACACATTTGTTATGGCAATGTTAAGTTAATAGTGCAATCCTGTGGTGGTTAGTATATAATGGTAAAAATCATCACCTAATAAAAGGATTTACTCATCAAAAGTTTATTTTCTGTCAGTGTTGTATATGAGATCCAGCACTTTCACAGCAGTTTGTCATTAAGGAGTTTTAGAGATTTTGGCAAAAAATAACCGTTGTACATTTGGGATGTACGAACATCAAGAATCAGACTATGAATCTCAACCATGGTGACAAAGAAAATTGTAAAAAGTGAATTATTTATCCATGTCGCAGTGCATGCTGGGAGTCCTGGATGAGATTTGTAATTTGTTAATACCCAGCATGCATTGCAGCATGAAGTTTTTCATTTAATTGTCACCATGGTTGAGATTCATACTCTGTTTGTGGCATCACTCTGGCTTGCTCGTGGGCGAGACGTGTCTAACAGGAGTGGACCACCCAAGTGTCATCAATCCATGCCAGGTGTGGGCCAGTGAATGGTGTTGGGTCTGGGCTGAATCTGGGCCAAAATTTAAATTAACTATTACCCAGATTTGGGCCAGATCTGCATGATTTGCTTTGTGTTTGGCTGACATGTGGCATTTCTATGGTTTGCTTTTGGTAAAGATCTGGAAAAAAAGAGGTGGACCGCTCAAGTGCCATCATTCCATGCCAAAGGTGGGCCAGATGAAGGTGTCAGATGTGAACCAGATCTGGGCCACGGTAATTTTGCTATCTGGGACAGGCTTGATCCAAATGACTGTAATGTAATGTGTGCACTAAATTTTATGTTTTCCTTCAGTTACATTATAGAAAGTAAACCTATGTTACAATTATATCTGAAAAACAAAAACTACTGTAATTTGCTCAAATGAATGTAGAGGATGTCTTCATTGATCTTTCACTTGATTACACATAGGATGGATATTTTGGAAATTATAGATTATGTAAGTAATGTAAGTGTATTGCCTAATGTGAAACTGTGTAATATGTATTTTATAGTACTGTAGCATATTAATTTCAGCACTTTTAAAGGCGGAGTCCACGATGTTTGAAAAACGTGTTGGAAAAGGAGACGGGCCGACTACCAAAACACACTTATAGCCAATCAAATCAAATCAAATGCCGGGTTGCGTATGTGTGGGGCGGGTCTATCAACAGAAGGTCCAGATTCTATTGGGGTAGGGGCGTGTTTGTCAAATATCAACATTGGCTTTCAAACATCGTGGACTCCGCCTTTAAGGATGATTTGAAACATGTATCTTGCATTGTTTGCTGTTGGATGAACTGATTGTTAAAAGTACTAAACTGAAAAAAGATCATACCGTTGTGTTTCGGTGAATAAACCAAATGTTCTCACTACATATTACAATAATCTTCCATTTGAAACAATGATTATGTGGACTGAAAACATGTGCAACTTACTGAAAGCATTACATCAGGTTTTGAAAGAATGACTAGCTGTGTTACAAGTGTGATCAGTTTGGATTTTTGTATTAAGAGTTTTGAAAATGTACACCTTACTTGTGAAAATAGTACCAAAGCGAATAAAAAAACTGTAAATGTATTAAAATCATTCATCTGCTAAATATTTATGGTTACTTAGTAACCTATGTGTTGTCTTTTAAAAGTTAAGATCTGTGTTATATTTAAAAAGTACACATGAGCATTGACGGGGATTGAATCTGGGTTGCTGAATGTGCTGTTTAGAGCACTGATCAATAGGCTACACTGTTAACCCAGAAATTGTCTTTACTCAAACAATCAAGGAAAAATCATTAATATTTTCAGTTTTGAAGCCAAAGCTTAAAAAGTTTAGTTGATTTAACTGTTAACCTTACAAAATCTATTAAACTAAAACATTCAAGTAAACTGAACTTAAAATTATTAGTTCATGTTGTGAGGAATACTCATAATCCTTTCCGCCTGACTATTTAGATTATTTTTTGCTTTATCAACTGATAAGAACTTTCTCTATTCAAATATTTGGTAATAAAATGTCATATGTTCAAGCTCTTATATTATTGATGTTGTTTTGTTGTAAATTATAATTTTGTGAAGTCACAGTGTTTCTGTACATGAACCCTGTTCAAAACATTTTATTGTATTTCTCTCCACTGTACTTACAATGTATGTCAAAACACATTTTTTGTGTGTTTCTGTGGAGAATCACGTTTATTCAATGATTGACTTAAAGTCAGTCATTAATTTTTGTTATGATACCATTTATAACATCAAAAGTAATATAAAGTGATAAAAACTAAAGTTATATGCAACAGGTTTCCACATTTCTAGTAATGTCATCTAATCTGGGTTAAGAGTGCATTGGAAGAAATTAAAACATTAAGTACATTAAACTTAAAATTAATAGTTATTTCAACCGGGCAAAATCAACTTTTTTAGGGCAACGAGTTTCCATAAATTTTTTAGGTTCAATCAACCTGTATGGGCTTACAGTGTATGAAAGGATTTAATCCATATAAGGACTTTCCAGCTATTTTATGGGTTTGTTTTTTGCAGCAGTATTATAATTTTAGTAAGTAGTAAATTCTTCATACATTACCGCTTTCTCTTTAACTTTGATCGATTTGATTCACCCTCGACCTCTAGGGCTGCTCAAAGTCCACGCGCAATTATCTTGACTAGGGAAATCTGTATCAAATTAGTTGGATTGCGTAAACTTCGTTTAACTTTTTTGAAACCGCTTTAGCCTCGCGTTCTTTGTTAGGTTAAGTCAAGTCGAGTTTGTAACTTTAATCCTCGCTTTTCCAAGCTAGTTTTATGAAATAGCCCTCTGATGATTGAAGTTTGTGTTTATTTCATGTTCACTTATTTCTGCTAAACACATACAAGACAAACTTTTAAAACTCTTTCACCTGTTCATTGCCTTTGTTTCACTTTCTCCAGAGAGACTCTTTCCAGAGGACATGACAGCAGCTCAAATGTTGATTCTATACCTGCAAATAAACTGAACACACACAAACAAAGAAGCAAACTTCTTTAAAACCATTATTTTACATAAAGTATTTATTTAATACTAACTGATATTAGATATTTTGCTTTAGCGGTTTTAAATGTTTATTAATGTTGTCTTATTTAATCTCAGAGTTTTGCGTGGAGTTCAGTTCTCACCATTGTAACGCAGATCTTCACTTCCTCATTATAAAAAAATCACCTAATGATCCTGATGTTAGTTTCACTTTTGCCTGTGTCTCAAGGAGGAGTCAAAACGAGACATACATTTAAAGGCACAGTACGCATTGTGCATTGACTTCACTTTTCCACGTGACCACTATGGGGTCAGATTTGTTTCGTATTTCTGAATAAATATACTATGATCCACAAATAAATATAGAGTTTCATAAATATTTTTTTAAATCCACAAATGCACAATAAGCGAACCATAAATATATGTTAGACGTTTCATAAAAAGGAAGGAAATTCAAAAATAAATAAAATGGGATTTGCAAATGAAAAAATATTTATAAATATATATTTTTATTTTATTTCTATGTGAATGGCTTCCCGCGCATTGGTGGATCGCTTTCTGTGCATTTGTGAATCGCTTTCTGTGCATTTGTGAATTGCTGCACACATTTGTGGATCTGATTTCTAACGTCAAAACGTGCACAAGAATCCACAAACAGGTGGACTCTGCCCATCGTCTACTCCAGCCAATCAGACAACAAGCACACTGTGCTGACCAATCGTGGCAAGATTTCCCTCCAACCAATCACATTTTGTTTTACTGTTAGGTCGGGAACACACAGTTGAATTTCATCAGGCAATCTTTTGTAGGCTGCATACATCATCAAGACTGTCTTATTTTAGAAAATTAACTATTATAAAGTTGACTATTATTCTTAGTTAGTCGTTAATTGTTGTAAAATGCTTATGATTTGCAGATGTAATGCTCAGTTAACTTAAATTAACCAGACGTGATGACTTATGCAGCCTGCATATGCGACCTCCGGAGGCTGCAGCCTTCCAATTGAGGAACGGGCACTGTTGACAGTTGTCAATAATTCTTTACTAGGGATTCTCTTAATACACTTTGTGGTAAGGTATGTCAAGGTTAATATTTGTCAAATTAAATTGATTAAAACCGGTTTTTAGCAGTAGTTTACTCCACACGTGGCTTTTTGGTTTCTTCTGTTGCCGTGTTGGTTTGTTTCCTGGCTGACAGTAACTAAGTTTAGCATTTTGTAAATTCTGTTAATATAGCATAGAGCCTTTCTTGAAATAATCCAGCTACAATCTTAAAGACGTCTTGGTTTCAATTTTGCTAATCCCTTATGTAATATCAAACTCCTGTTCTCAGGTAATTTTAATCCTTTTAAGGTTCCATTTTAATGTGAGGTGGAAATTGGAAAGGCTTGTATAGTTTGGTCTGTTCCTGATTATTTATATTATTTGACTAAATTATCAATAGTTGAAGAACAAAATACTGTTTTATTAGATTATAATCTATAGGTTGGAATAATACTATATAACCCATTATATTTACTATTAATTTAGTAATTTCCCTGGTTTTTCTTCTTTCTTGTAAAGCTGTTTTGAAGCAATGCAACTTTGTAAAAAAACACTATATAAATAAATCTGGCTTGGCTTAAAATTAAATTTACACCCCATTTAGAAATTACAGATGTGTGTGTGTGTGTGTGTGTGTGTGTGTGTGTGTGTGTGTGTGTGTGTGTGTGTGTGTGTGTGTTTGTTTACATTTAATATTTAATTTACTTAAGATAAGATATTGTGTTCTATATAAATCTGTACTACTTATTTCAGCACACTCTAACAAATGTCTGCATCTAAGCTTACACAAAGGATTAGCTTATTTATTTATTCCTTCAAATTATTGATTCATAAATAAATGAGTTCATTACACATTTCATTCATTCACTCCTGTCTACTGCAATTGCTGATTGAGAAACATGGCATTGACCTTCAGGCCTTGTTCATTAACACAGTATGACAAAAAAATTCAATATCCTCTTGAACTTAAAATATGAACACAAATTCATCCTTTACTTCAGAGAATTCCCCGCTCAGGACCAGCATTTTGTTGATCATCTGTTACACCTGGTCAAGTAAAGATGCAAGTCGTAAAACATATAAAAATCACATGAAATGATATGTAGCGTCTGTCATATCCCTTTTAGGCAAACATCTACATCAGCTGAATGCACCCCCACTCCTAAAAAACACACACAATAAAAAACAAATAACATACCAGTTGTTTGATTGCATACTTGTGTAAAAATCCATCTTACTTCTATGAATTTTACTGTTAATGACAGTAAGAGCATAAGCTTTTTCAGAGCATGAAGGGAAAATAAAAACAACACTGTAAGACTATCTAACAGCTTTGACATATTAAACCTTCTTGACATTTAGATGTAGACACCACAGGAATTTCTTGTTCATTTAAAAGATACTATAATGCATAATGTGTAATTAAATGATCAGTTCTGTAGTAGGAGACGACCCAGCTAGAAATAAAAAGTTCTAAGAACGTTCCCTGAAAGTTCCCGAATGTTCCCAAAAACATTCTGCCGGCGTTGAAGGCGGCTGGTTTTTTTTGGGTTCTGGGGGCGTTTCTGTTGTCTGGGCGTTGGAGTGGTGTTGCATTTTGCCATTTTTGGACGTTGTGACAGTGTCATGTTTTGGTGTTTACACAGTGTTTGGAACAGCGGCTGTTTGTTGTGTTGACTTGTTTGGTTGTTGTGTAGATGATGGAGAATGATTGCATTTTGTTGTTTTGGAAAACATTGTTTCTGAATGTTCAGTGGATGTGTTGCTGTGGAGGGCTCGGTTCGCTTGCTGGGTTTGGATGTTGATGTTTCGTTTTGGGTCACCCTTGTTGTGATTCGTGTTTGTTTTGGTTGGTCTCTTGACACTTGACTTTTTGCCTGCTATTTTTTTCCTGGTTGTGTTGACTTTGTGGTGGTGCACCACATTTGTTGTGAAGGGTTGTTGGTGTGTTTCTGTGGTTGTTGGTGCGTGGTGGTGGGGATCGTCACCTGGTTCATTTGCTTGTCGGGAGTTTATTTTCTGCCAATGGTGTGTGTTGGATCCAGCTCTTTCGCAGCGGTTTGTCGTTGGGGAGTTTTGGAAGCTTTGGACAAAAAATATCCGCTGTATAGTTGGGATGCCCAAACATCAAGAATCAGACTATGAATCTCAACCATGGTGACAATTAAAATTGTTAAAAAATCCTTATTTATCCATGCTGCAGTGCATGCTGGGAGTCCTGAATGAGGTTTGTAATTTGTTAATACCCAGCATGCATTGCAGCATGAAGTTTTTCATTTGGTTGTCACCATGGTTGAGATTCGTGGTCTGATTCTTGGTGTTTGTGCATCCCGGTTATACGGCGGATGTTTTTTGTCCAAAGTTTCTAAAACTCCTTAATGACAAAATGCTGTGAAGGTGCTGGATCTCGTTTGCATTTTTGACAGAAAATAAAGTTTTGATTAGTAAATAAATTAGGTGATGATCTTTACCATTATGTACCAACAACCACAGAATAACACTATTAACTTGGCATGTTCATAACAAATGTGGTGCATTAACACAAAGTTAACACAACCAGGGAAAAACTAGCAAGCAAAAAGTCAAGTGTCAAGAGACCAACTAAAACAAACACTAATCACAATAAGGGTGACTTAAAATGAAACAAACATCAACATCTAAACCTAGTAAGTGAATTGAGTTTTCTACAGCAATATATTTACTGCATACAGAAATAATGTTTTATAAAATAATAAAATGCAATGTTTCTCTATCATTTACATAACAATTAAACAAGTCAATATAATAAACAGCTGTTGTTTTAAACATTGTTTGAACATTAAAACATGACATTGTCATAACGTTTAAAATGGTAAAATGTAACATTACTCTAACGTTCAGACAACAGAAACGTTCCTAGAACTTAAAAAAACTAGCCGCTTTTAACGTTGGCAGAATGTTTTTGGGAACATTCGGGAACTTTCAGGGAACGTTCTTAGAACTTTTTATTTCTAGCTGGGGAGGTAAAACACATTTGTTTTGTCATGTCATAATAAAATGTACCACGTTAGATACAAACTATTTGTAAGCAAATGTCACTTCATAACTATAATGGTAGCGAAGACTACTCTGAAGTGTAGGGGGCTAGTTACGAATGAATATAGCAGTGTACCAGGGTGTCTGTCAGAACACAATAGAGAGCGTTGAACCAACTTGAGCTGTTTATTAGGCACACAAGAGAACATACATTAGATAGGAGAGAGCCAGCATTCAGTATTTATGAGGTAGCACACACCGCACAGAACTCTGAATGAGAGGCACAACTTGGATAGCAGAGCAGTCGTTGATGAAGGTAATGGTGAATATTGGTAGTAGTCCTTTAATGAAGCTCTGCATAGGATGAGGGTATGCTCCTTTAAGAGAGATAGGCCAGAGCTGTATTTATGAGCTTGGTTGCATGGCATGTGAATGGAGATGCATGAGTGCCTGGCTATATTTGAGAGCTTAGCCAGATCATAGGCAGGTGTAGATGTGGTTTCCTGCAACAGATTTCAACAGTATTCCCAAAGTAACACTAATGCTATAAACATACATAACATTGACAAATTAGCTACAGCTTCTACCCTCATACGTTATCAAAATAACATAAACAGACGTGTCTCAAATGACACATTTTACACCATTAGCAGTGTTTACACAACGTATGTAATATAACTGACATTATTACAGGATAAACACATTGATGAACAGCAAAAGAAAGGGATTTATATAACGTTACAGTGTAGTAGATTCACAGTTTAGCTAATAACATGTTAGCGCTATTAATAACGGAAATTTTAATAAAAAAACCCATGCAAATTTAACTGTACTCACGCTAATGACCAAGGCCGCCTTAATGCACGGGCTTACCTGGGCTGAAGCCCAGGGGCCTCCCAAGTTCAAGGGCCTCCCAAGTTTGCGTTCACGACGAGCTGAAAATGTCATATTGTTTTGTAACTTGTCGGGTTTTCTGTCAATCACTCTAATTGCACGTTACATGGCTGCTGATTGGTCCGTTGTAACTTAACGTGAAATAAAATGTCAGACATAACATATTTTTTATTTCGCGTAATATAATTAAGTGCGCGTTGTCAACTTGACATTCCTGCACGTTAGACTGAGTGTGACAGAGAAACGGGAAATAATCCACCAACAAATGAATGAGTAATTTCTGAAATTTCATAATAAGCACCAGTGAGGTGCAGGTCTCTCTCTCTTTCGTGCGCGCGCTCGCTCGTTCGCTCTCTGTGCTCGTTCAGCTGAGTCTCTGGCATGCAGAAGTCTCTCCCACCGTGCACAAGAAACTGTGCCACTAAATTAAGAAAGGAGTTCCCGCACATAATGCTGTTAGTTGTTATAAAGTTTAAGTTTACTCGCTTTTTTATCAGTGACGCGTGCGCAGCTGGAGCGATGTACACAGCAAAATCTCCGGTGTTAAATAAACACTGTGGGTGTATATATAATCCACTCCTAGATGGGTGTGTATAAAGACTGGTGTTAAAATTTAACACTGAAGCAGTGTTAAAGTTAATAAGATAATGAAGTGATGATTAAGACATTAATGGTGAACACCTGCTGGTCATTCTGTGTCATTTTTTTTTTTTTGGAGAAAGTAATACTAAAATTATGAAGAAAAACAAAATGCAATAGATGAATACAGCGAAATCCCCAGTATTAAATGAACATTGTTGGGTGTATGACTCCAAAAGCTGCAATCTTGCACGTTTGCCTCTCTATCATCATCTCTGTTAAAAAAAAAAATTACAACTTGCAGCGTTATTTCCTAAACCGGGATGATAAGCTTAACTTCTAAACAGCTGTCAGAACAAAATACAAGTGCTCAAATATTCCAGCATCCACACACGTGATTTAGTAAACAAATCTTCTTTCTGACGTGATGTAATCACAGAATGTATCACATTAAATCTTAAGTTTGTGTTTGTTATGGGTTCATTTGAAGTCACCATTATTGTGATTAACGTTTCCTTTAGTTAGGCCAGGCACGTGCACACATATACATCAAAGGGGGCTTGAGCACCTGCCCTTTTTATTCCTTGAGAAAAAGTGCCCTTTTTTTCTGGGGAGCTTTTTATTTTTTTTTATAATATGATCTTTATTCATATAACAACTGATGTCTGTCTGTTTCTTGTGTTTTTTACTTGTTACTTATTTAATTTAACATGAATTTATTCAGGAATCATTCGATAAACTCTTATAAAAAGAAAAATAGCGCTATTTGTGGTACACAAACGGTTAACGATGAGTCCCGCCTCCAAAACTCACATCGCTAATATGATTGGCTTTACCTTTCCTAAGTCCCGCCTCTCTAACCTACTTCGCTTTATGATTGGTCTAAGTTCTCTTTACTCGTGTATGCTGCATCCGCGCTTGTAAGAAGCGCCAAATCTAAGCCTGAACGAGACGCGATGTGCATGATTGCAGGCAGCTACCGGTAAGTGTGTGAGGAAGAAAGCATTCTTATATTAACAGTTTTATGCACAAAATATGGGACACGTTATTACACATAACGATTCAGGGACATTGTTTTCCACGACAATCCCATATTAACCTGAAGAGTTGCAAACTTGCAACAGTATAGTGTATGTAGTTTAAACAGACTGCTCATAAAATAAGAAAGCACAAACAATAAAATAATTGCTAACTACAGTAGTAAGCTTTTTTTGTTTACGTTTTTTGTAATGGCTGTCAAATAAGTATAATGTGTTATACTGGAGTGCTGGAGTAGATTGGGAAGAAATCTGATGGTTCAGTATTTTACTTGCCCAGTCTGAATTTTTAGTGACATCACCAAAAAGTAAAATATAAAATAGGCCTAATCTATATTTGTTGTTTCTGACATGTGTAACCCTAATAAATATGAAACCTAAGATTAAAGGTGCCAAAGGATGTGTTGCCATAATATGTTAAATTGTTTTTTGACAAAGAAGGCACTTTATTAAGTGCAAAAATTATCCAGAAACGTTTTTACATGTCCATTTACAAGCCTAGAATTTGTCATTTGAATGAAATGGTCTATTTTTGCCCTATTTGAAAGGGTCATGAATAATAATGTTGAGCTCTGCTCTGAGGCTCATGCCAGAAGCTCACATTAGTAAACAGACCTTATATTTTGAGCCCTTATCAGACAAAAATACAGATTTTGATTAACAACTAATTGCAAACTAATAGAACTTCAGCTAAATGCTAGCATATAGCATTTATTGGCATGTAGCACTACTCAGCAGTCACAATTTTGTTTTTAGCATTTTAACAAATTTGTAATTAATGTGTAATTTAATGTTTTCAAAACATGCACATTGTGTAATGGTTTCATTTGCTGCTCTATAAACCTAGAACACTAAGGGGGCGTGCACACCAACGCTTTTACGCCCGCGGCCGGCGCATGTTTTCAATTCATTTCAATGGAAACTCTGCGTTTTTCAAATAAGCCAGCAGCTAGCTGTTTTCTTCCGCGCTGAAAACCGGCGCCCGGCGGTGTTTCCGCGCTCCGCGCCGAGAGTTGAGAAATGTTCAACTTTGGAAGAAAAGCTCCGCTCGTCAATGTCAGTTCTCACGCGGCCGTCCAATCACAGTGGAGGTGGGGCGGGACAAGTATCACAGCAACCCTAAGGGGCTGGACACACCAAAACTTTTAAACGCGGCTGAAAACGCATTGAGGTCGCCGAATGCCAGCTGTTTTTCAGCTGAGTGCCAGCTTTCTTCAGCTAAGCGCTTTGGTAGCTCTGATACGTCAGCTGTGAGACGGTTTGTTGCTGTGATACTTGTCCCGCCCCACCTACACTGTGATTGGACGGCCGCGTGAGAACTGACATTGACGAGCGGAGCTTTTCTTCCAAAGTTGAACATTTCTCAACTCTCTGCGCCGGTTTCAAGCGCGGAAAAAAACCGCTAGCTGCTGGCTTATTTGAAAAACGCTGAGCTTCCATTGAAAACAATTGAAAACATGCGCCGGCCGCGGGCGTAAAAGCGTTGGTGTGCACGCCCCCTAAGGAGCCCCCTGTGTGAACTGATTATTTTGTAGACATCTTTTGAAAATGAAACAATTGCGTTAGTTTGAGGAAGATAAAATTAATAAACTTTTTAAATAAATTTTAAGGAAGTCAGAATTGCGTTAATATATATACTTTTTTGTTTAAAAAAAGAAAAAAAAAACATAATTATGAGAAGTGCCCTTTATTTCACTTGAGCCCCTGCCCCTCAAAATGTCTGTGCACGTCCCTGAGTTGGGCATTCTTCCTTTAACCTTCACTAAACTAGTTTTCCTCTTTTAGCAATTGTAACATTGTTTTATTAAGACTGTTTGTTCATTGCTTGATGTAGAGGGAAAACTTTTCATAGCATCTGAGATTGGTTATTTGTTTTATTCTTTACCAATCATTAAAACATTTGATCATAAATAAATGATAAAGACAACAATGCAAATACAAACATGCTCTATGAAAGACGCTGTTCTGTAAGACTGCTGTAATGCTTTAGGTTTTTTTTTTTTTTGCTTAAGAGAGACATCATAACTTATGATACAAATCTCAACAAGGGTGACAGTAAATGGTAAGAAATTTGCACAATTTTGTCATGTCACAATGCATGATGGGAGTTATGAATGAGTTTTATACAATCCTGGTACCCAGCATGCATTGCGGCATGAAGCTTTGTTGTTGATTGTCACCATGATTGTGTTTTATAGGCTGATTGTTGATGTCTCAGTGTGTCTGACTGACACCACAGATTAGATTTCAGTGAAAAATATTAACTCTTGAGGCTATATGGATTTCATGGGGTGGACCAAATATAAAATTAAACACTTATATACAGTGATTTTTTTTTTGTATGAGATCATTGAATCACAGCACTTATGTTTTCATAATACTTAACATTGTAACAGTTCTAGACTTCATTTCTCTCATCTTTCTCTGTTCTAACAGAAGTGTTTAATAAACACACTGCCACAATGAGCAGAAAAAAAACTAACAATATACTTTAAGACCCAAGTACCCAACTAAAGGAAACACTAATCGGAGCAATGGTGACTAACTTTATTACCCAGATTTACAGCAGTTGTATCAAAGTTATCCATGTAACTCTGCAAGCAAGTTGTAATTTTAGTTTTCAAACAGAGATGATAATAGTGTTTATTTAACTGTGGGGATTTCATCTATTACATTTAAATATTTTGTCTTTCTGCATTATTTTAGTATTACTTTATCCAGAAAAAGAGTCATCAAAATAAAAAAATTAAAGACAGGGAAAATTCTAAAATCAAGGTTGATTTGACACAGAATGACCAGCAGGTGTTCACCATTAATGTCTTAATCATCACTTCATTATCTCATTAACTTTAACACTGCTTCAGTGTTAAATTTAGTCTTTATACACACCCATCTGGGAGTGGATTATATATACACCCACAGTGTTTATTTAACAGCGGGGATTTTGCTGTGTAGTTTGACGCGACGTCAGCTCACAGTACACACATCTGTTGGTAGAAAGACGAGAAAGAGACGCAGCGGTAAAGGTGCAGTAAAGAGCGACAAAACCATCTCAAATGATCATCCCCTGATAGCACCATTATAATATCATTATCTAAAGATCTTATATACAGGTATGTTCCCTGTCTGTCTTGTGCATATTCATAATTGGTCGTTTTACATGCTTATGTATGCATAAATACTAAATACAATGCATACTATATCTTCAGTAGCCTACAAAATAAATAACTGATTAAAAAACAAAGTCTATAAAGACTTATCTTTTGTTATCATTAATGCATTTAACAAGATTCTGTCTATAAAGACTTATCTTTTGTTATCATTAATGCATTTAACAATATTCTGTCTATAAAGACTTATCTTTTGTTATCATTAATGTATTTTCACTTTAAAACTAACTTTAACTTATTATATTTTTAAAACTGTGCTGAGCATTTAGTTAGTGTGTGGCAATTTTCTGCAAATTATATTCCAAAAACTATATAAACATAAAGCTTATAAACATATAAACTTTCACACATTTTGGTTTTATTATCAAGTTGCTGTGTGTGGTTGTTAAATAAAGTGTCTTGTGTTTATGCTCAAGTGGACCCAGTGATATGTTAATAACAATATTATGGTGTTTTCTGGCTCAAAGAGGGAAAACTCACTGTTGTATGTCTCGAAAGAAACTAATGCATTTTGTGATGTAGATTACCTAGATATTACACTTAAAAAAAGAGACTATAAATCGAGGGGAAGGGGGGCCTACAAAACCTCTTAGCCCCAGGGCCTCACATTAGGTTACGGCGGCCCTGCTAATGACGCACATGAACACACCGCGTAACAATCTGATGCTATTGTCTCCACAACAACACGATTCATGCCTCACACAGCGAGACACTTGTATAAAACTAGCGCTCTTCCGCCATTGCTTTGAGTGAGCGATACTCGCTGTCATAATAAAAGTCCTCCTCCGTCTGGGTCTTTTGCACAATGTTTTTAGAAAAGACTCTGTGATTGGTTGAAGGGAGATCGTGCCACGATTGGTCAGCACAGTGTGCTTGTTGTCTGATTGGCTGGAGTAGACGGTGGGCGGAGTCCACCTATTTGTGGATTCTTGTGCACGTCTTGACGTTAGAAATGTTTCAAATCCACAAATGCACAGAACGCGATCCACAAATGAGTGCAGCAATTCACAAATGCACAGAAAGCGATCCACAAATGCGCAGGAAGCCATTCACATATAAATAAAATAAAAATATATATTTATAAATATTTTTTCATTTGCAAATCCCATTTTATTTATTTGTGAATTTCCTTCCGTTTTATAAAATGTCTAACATATATTTATGGTTCGCTTATTGTGCATTTGTGGATTTAAAAATATTTATGAAACTCTCTATATTTATTTGTGGATCATAGTATATTTATTCAGAAATACGAAACAAATCTGACCCCATACACCACGCTGTTGAGTGGCAAACGTTCAACAAAATGGCTGCTTTTTTGGCTGGTGCGAAAATTCCAGTAAAAATGACTATTATCAGTTTAAAGTGTATTTAGTTGGAAGTAGCAGAAGTGGACAATACTTAGTTACATTAGTTACATTTTCCAAGCATCTGTGCTTTATTAGGGTGTTTGTATTGGGAAAAATGTTACTTCATTCTAAAGCATAAAATCATACTTCGTATTTTTTAATATTGCATGTTAAAATTTATTTAATACCTAATTACATTAAAACTGTGTACTTTTACTTGAGTTAAAGTATGTTAATGTACTTAAATATTAAATGTAAAACAAAAACTTGTATTTATGAAATGTAATAGAGTAAAAATTATGATAATATGCTTTGGAATATATGTTTCCAAAGAAAACACGGATAAAATACAAATACTTGACAACCCATTTAACAGAGAAAAGTTCTAAGAATGTTCCCTGAAAGTTCCCAACATTCCAAAAAACGTCAAGAACTTTCAGAGTTCAAACGTGGGAACTTTCAGAGAATGTTCTTAGTAATTTTCTATGTTAGCTGGGTAATTAAAGAAAAAGTTTATCCTAAAATTAAAATTATCTCATACTTTTTCACCTTCATGTCATCCTAGACTAGTTGTTTTATGTGAGAACCAAAGAGATTTGAAGTTTTAGATGTGCTGCCAAAGCATTTGAATTTAGCTTTAACATTTAGAGTTACATATAAGATAACACATCCGCATTTATATATCAAATTAATTGTTTGTGTTCAGCTGAGAAACGAAAGCATATACATGGGAAAGGAAATTATGAGAGAAATCTTCCTTTAACTATTCCTTTAACATGACCAAGCATCTTCCAGGTATCCCACAGCTGAGGCTGTTGACAAAGGTAGACGAGGCTTGTCCCTTAGTGACAGCAGATCTGAAAAATGTCTACCAAAGTCACTACATTAAGAGAAGGGTACAGCTAAATGGTTGACTATGGGATTATACCCAGATAGCAAAATTGCTGTGGCCCAGATCTGGTTCACATCTGACACCTTCATCTGGCCCACCTTTGGCATGGAATGATGGCACTTGAGCGGTCCACCTCTTTTTTTTCCCAGATCTTTACCAAAAGCAAACCATAGAAACACCACATGTCAGCCAAACACAAAGCAAATAATGTAGATCTGGCCCAAATCTGGGTAGTTAATTTAAATTTTGGCCCAGGTTCAACCCAGACCCAACACCATTATCTGGTCCACACCTGGCATGGATTGATGGCACTTATGTGGTCCACTCCTGTTTGACACGTCTCGCCCACAAGGAAGCCAGAGCGACGCCACAAACAGAGTATGAATCTCAACTATGGTGACAATTAAATGAAAAACTTCATGCTGCAATGCATGCTGGGTATTAACAAATTACAAATATCATCCAGGACTCCCAGCATGCACTGCGACATGGCTAAATAATGAACTTTTTACAATTTTCTTTGTCACCATGGTTGAGATTCATAGTCTGATTCTTGATGTTTGTACGTCCCAAATGTAAAGCAGTTATTTTTTCCCAAAATTTCTAAAACTCCTTAATGACAAACTGCTGTGAAAGTGCTGGATTTCATATACAACATTGACAGAAAACAAACTTTTGATGAGGAAATCCTTTAATTTGATGATGATTTTTACCATTATATACTAACCACCATGGAATTGCACTATTAACTTAACATTGCCATAACAAATGTGTTTTATACACACAAAGTAAGGCAACAAAGAAAAATTGGTAAAGAAGTCAAGGGTCCAACTAAAACAAACACTAATCACAATAATGGTGACTTAAAATTAAACAAAGCATCAACATCTAAACCTAATACTGTAAGTGAATTGTGTTTTCTACAGCAATATTTTTACTGAACATTCAGAAATAATGTTTTCTAAAATAATAAAATGCAATGTTTCTCTATCATTTACATAACAATCAAACAAGTCAATATAATAAACAGTTGTTGTTTTAAACATTGTGTGAACATTAAAGCATGACATTGTCATAACGTTTAAAAATTGTAAAAGGTAACATTCCTCAAACGTTCAAACAACACAGAAATGTTCTTAGAACGTCAAGAAAACTGGACACTTTTAATGTTGGCAGAAAGTTTTTGGGAATGTTGGGAACTTTCAGGGAACGTTTTTAGAACTTTTCTCTGTTAGATGGGTAAATGGATCACTTCAGACCCTTTTGGGTAACACTTTATTTTAAGGTGTCCTTAATACAGAGTAATTACCTCATTAAGTACTTAGTAGTAGACTGTGTAATTACATGCAACTAAATGTACTTAATATGTAACTAAGTTATGGAACAGCATGTACTTACAGATTGTAATTATGCACATGTAATAAGCTGCAACTGTTACACATATGTAACAGGTCGAGTCTGTTACAAAGCTAACTACTGGTGTAATAAAAGGTCTTGTTACATGTGTGTTATAATGTAATCATATTGAAAGTACTTTGTGTAGTACTATGTAATAACAAGTACCTACATATGTTACTAGTTACATAGTTCACAGTTTAAATACATGCATTAGCTTGTTAATTACATTTAAATAACATACTATTACACAGGGATAAGCTACGTAAAATAAAGTGTATCAAGAGTGTACTTAAGTGTACTTCATGTGTATCTACATACCTTATTCATCTGTAACGTAGTTTGAATCAACTCACTAGTTCACAGTTTAATTACATGAATTAGCTTCTTAATTACATTTAAATTACATAATATTACACGGGGATACGCTACGCAAAATAAAGTGTATCTAGAGTGTACTTAAGTGTACTTCATGTGTTTCTACATACCTTATCCATCTGTAACAAAGTGTGAATCGACTCACTGGTTCACAGTTTAAATACATGAATGAGCTTCTTAATTACATTAAAATTACATACTATTACACGGGGATAAGCTACGTAAAATAAAGTGTATCTAGAGTGTAGCAGAGCGACGTGATCTCATTAATTTCAATGGAAACCGGGTGACTTCCAGCGGCACGAGCGAAAGTGACTGTTGGCGACCGTATGGGCGTGTCCAGCGACGCAAGAAAGTTAAGAAAAGTTTAACTTTATGCAAATGTCGAGCGAATTTCGGGAGCGACAACCAATACGAATAAAGCAGTGGAGTTCATGTCATCCTTCTCTCGTCAGTTACTGGCATGGATGGTACTCATTTGTTTATGACAAGCAGATTTAGAAATGCTTCATTGAAGAGACGGGCGACACACAGCGATAACATCGCTGGCTGTCTGAATGTGGCTTTAGCTTATAGCTAACGGTACTGTTAGCCTGTTATATCGACAAATTAATGCGCGATTGTTTTGTCAAATATGAAGAGTTTCGTTGCAAAACGAGCAGTGTTGGAAAAAGTTACTTCCAAAGTGTAATACATTATATATTACAAATTACTGACATTTGAAAGTAAGTACAATATTACTGTCTCTGAACTGTAATGAGTTACACTACTTTTGCGTTACTTTTGAGTTACTTTCATCAAAAATTGCAGCTGGGTTGCCGGTAATTTACTGTAGATTTAAATTTATGTTATTTACTGGCAACATTTTGTTCAAAGTTAAATGGACATTTAACATTTGCAGGTCTTTGTCTTTACAGAGTAAAAAAAAAAACACATCAAGCAAAACATTCTGGGAAACAAAATCTGAAGCAAAACCAAGAAAAAGGTTGATGATGATTGAGGCTGTTATTTTATAGTTTTGTTCTGTAAAGATAAAGACTTGTTGATGTTTAGGATTTATTTGGCTTTGAGCAGACTCTTGCCAGTGGGTTACATACATTTAAATCTACGGTAAATTACCGGCAACCCAGCTGCAATTACATTGTAATTTCTACGCATTTTTTTACAGTGTATATTTTGTAATGCATTACTCCTAACACTGAAAACGAGATAAATCCTTTTTTTTTTGTCAAAACATGTTTATTATTATGTTATCATGTTATTATTTTGTTTTATGGTGCTACTTAGCTGTATTTTTTAAGTTATGAAGGTTTAAATCAAAACAAACCAACTGCAGCTGAACTGATGTTAATTGGAATGCACAACCAAAAAACGAGATTTCTGACAATTAAAAAAGTTATCTCGTTTTGCAACAAAACTCTTCATATACCTATTGATGTTTGTATATGTGGTACTAGTTAAATAAAAGATATGGAAACGGAAGACCCCCCATTTAAATTTTGAGTGTTATATATATATATTTTTTTTTTCAGAAGAATAAGAACATGATAAAAATGTAAATTGCCTGAACTGAATTTCTTAAAGTACTTCAGGGACACACTTTTCATTGTAAAAGAGTTCTGCAGTAGCAATATATTTGTATGTGTGTGCATAGGCGGTCTACATCATACAGACAGCTAGGGGGAGCTCTCGCATAGGTCTGCTTAGTAGTAGTAGCGCTTATATTCACCTTATTTTTCACGACAACAAGGGCGGCGCCATTTCGCTCATTTTGTCAACGTTCTTCCGGCCGCATAGACGATGAGCAGCTGAGGCAGTGACTAAAGGCGACGCGTTAAGCTTTAAAAGCTCACTCGAGCGCTTTTATGTTTCTTTCTTACCAATTTTAAGCCAACTGAGGAACACCCTTATCCCAAGTAATGGTTCGACTACGATGTTCCGGTAACTTTAGACCACGCCGGGTGTTGAAAAGGTGGCCAGTTTCAGGTAAGCTATCTTAGCTAACTTTGTGCTCGTTCGCCTAAAGTTAGATTTGTGAAGTCCGTTCTACAAATACACTTAAGATCAGTAACGTTAGTTTATAAAATGCAACTATTTGAATGGTTTTAATTGTCCACCTATATTTTTATATTTACGATAGTACAACGAGATATTATAGTACATTGCATTCTTACAGTAGCCCACGTGATTCCCACAAGTTACTGAGATTTCAGATGGTAGAATGTCAGTTCATTCCTCATTCAGATATTGATAATGACCTATTAAACAACGTATTATTTAACACTGAAGTTAGAGGTTGTGTGTTTAATGTTACCATCTCTTTTTAATGCATCTCTCTCTTACACACTGTTCTGTTTAAGTATGTGTGCCATTTATATATTAATTCTCATGATGCAAGTTTATTTTAAATACTAACATAAAGCTGTTTATGGTTATATTGTTTTCACAGATGCATTGATGTGTAGTGATGCAGTGGACAACTGTGAGGATGATACAATCAACATGTTCCTAAACTGTGATGCAGAAACACAATGGGAGGATCCATCCGTCTCTGACCACAACTACACTTTAAAATCACAACTCAACCTGAAGCAACCTACATCTGATATGGGAAAACAATGGTGCAGTTTCCCTGACAGGGCTTATCCTGGTACCAGGCTAAAATGCATATTTGAGCTACAATAATTTAAAAACACCTTTTACTGACATACCTCAACATATATAAGTGCCATTGTTTTGTCACAAGATGCGCACCAGTCTTGTTTTTTTGTAGGGTTTGTTTGTAAAAACTAAAATGTCCTAATATAATTAAGGCCTAGTCCTGTAAACCCTGTCCGAGAAACTGCTTCAATGTGTTGAGCTGGCACAAATGTACATATCTCTGCTGAGAAACAACCATCTTTGGTTCAGCTTTACAGAGGGTTGATATTGCATCCATTACACAGTCGCCAAGCACTTTACCAGTACATACACCAACAGCTTCCAGATAAACACTTGGGATCAGCTCCTGATGACTCCGATAAAGCTGTGTCTTAATTTATTGCAGGGTGGTTTTGCTTTTCCTGTTGTAAAGTTACATTAAACCTTCATATGTGATCAGATGTCATGCAGTGATATTAAACATTTACAGTGTGATCAGATGTTGTGCATTTATATTAAACCTTTACAACGTGATCAGATGTTGTGCAACTATATTAAACCTTTACAATGTGATCAGATGTTGTGCAGTTATATTAAACCTTTACTATGTGATCAGCTGTTACCTGTCATGCAGTTATATAAACCTTTACAGTGTGATCAGATATTATGTGTAAGGAATTTCTTAAACCATATGTGAGCTTTGTAGATTCCACTTAAAAGGATTTAAGTCTGCTGATTTGAAGGAATAAGTGTTGGCAAGTTTGCAAATGAGTTCTATCATGGTACCACATAAAACGAAACAGTTATTGGACTGGCTAAGGTGCACATTTGCTTTAAAAAAGACGAAATCACTGTGTAAATATTGGTAGACATACTTTTAATAATTTTCAATGCTGCTCCATCAACTCCTGACAGGATGAGGTAATTAAATATGTCCCATAGGTTACTTGCCGCGGCCGCTTCATATCGTCTAACCACGAGACAATATAAGACTATCCGAGCGTCGTATGAAGTTTTAACCGTGCTCCTAATTTAAAACATTTACAGCAGTAGCGATATTTGTCATTTCGCTAAAGTTATAGTGAACTACAAACAATCTTCTAACCACCAAACTAACCACAGAATGCACTGTGCCATATTAGCAGCGGAAGTCTGTTGACAAAATGCGGAAGAGCGAAGAATTAAAAAGGGGCGTGGCGGAATAAGGTGAATACACAAGTTAATGCAGAGAGCAGAAAACAGTGATTCGAGATGCTCCGGGAGAAATTAATCTATCTTGTTTAATATTCTTTGCAGGTAAGATTAATTCGAGTATATAACAAGTTAAAGGTGTCTTTGAATGGTTGTCATTAGTGTTTAACGTTTTGAGTGAGTTTTGAACAACAAAACTGTATTTTAAGTACTCGTGAATGTAATACGAACTGAAGTAACTATCTTGAAAGTTCCTTTTAAAAACAAAGATTGCTATTTCACAGAGAGAAAAAATGCAATTATGTTGTTACTTGAATTTTGATGGTAAACAACTATTTGACAGTACCGTGAGTTCAGTAATGCACACGGAGTTCGCGGGTGTCCGCCATTTTGTTTCAAGTGAATGTTGCCATGGTGATAGTGTTAATAATTGAATTGTAAATGAGATCATATGTTTGCGTATGAAACAAAAGTAAAGAAATATGACAGAAAATAACTCATATGATGTTGAGGTTGTTTTGAGCATATAATTAACTTAGTGCTTAAATAGACAATTTATGGTTTCTAAAAGAATCTTTAAAAGACAAAAGATAATCTAATGTGAAATGATAATCTAATGTGAATACTGTGAGTCTAAAGAAATGTTAATGTTACTTTTTGGGGTAATTGAGTATGTTCATATGCCTACTTTTGGAAGTTATTTTAATGAAGAGTTCTTTATATATGAGGACATTCTAGTCAAGCTCAAGTTACGTAAAAATATACTTTCTGCTCAGTTGCCATTGTTCTCTTTAGCCAGTAAACTATAGATTTAAAACAGTAAGTCTTAAATAAATGCAATGTCTTAAAATTAAACACTTGTTAATTGAGCTTATTGTCTCTCTTTTTCAGACTACTATTAGGCTGAATCAAAACCTGCCAGACTAAAGTTGATTTTGCGTGAGAAAGATGTTGAAAACTCTGAATCATCTTGGCATTCTTCAATGAGTAATTGTTCCATTTTTACGCAAATAGTGTACACTATGAATGCTGTGAATAAACATATTTAAATATATTTATAACATTTTTTTTGACTGTTTTAATCAGCTTTTATTTAATTGGAAACATTTATTTCAAAAAAATAATTTTGGATATGTTATCAGCTGAAGTCATCTATTCCCAAAATAGCACTCTTTAAGTTAACTACACAGGAAAATCTCCAGTGTTAAATTAACTCTATCAGTGTTAAATCAACACTATTTGGTGTTTATATAATCCACACCAAGATCGGTGTTAAAAAAGACTGGTGTTAAAAATATAACTCTGAATCAGTGTTAAAGTTAATGAGATAATGAAGTGATGATTAAGACACCAATGGTGAACACCTGCTGGTCATTCAAATCAATTACATTTTGGACATTTTCCTGTCTCTAAATTTTTATTTTGATGACTCGTTTTCTGGAGAAAATACCAAAATAATAAAGAAGGACAAACTATCAAATGCAATAAATGAATACTGTTGGGTGTATTCCTCCAAAAGCTTTCACGCTTGCCTCTCTATCAGCATCTCTGTTTGAAAATAAAAAGACAACTTGCTGAGTTATTTTCTAATTGGATAAGTTTAACTTCTAAACAGCTGTCAGAACAAAATACAAGTGTTCAACTATTCCAGTATCCACACACGTGATTTAGTAGACAAATCTTCTTTCTGACGCGATGTCTCACAAGTCAAATAGACATTTATCACAAAATGTATCACATTAAATCTTAAGTTTGTGTTTGTTATGAGTTCATTTGAAGTCACCATTACTGTGATTAGTGTTTCCTTTAGTTAGGCATTTGTCCCTTGACCTTTCACTGATCTAACTCTCCTCTTTTAGCAATAGCAACAATGTTTTAGTAAGACCACTTGTTCATTGCTTCATGTAAGGGGAAAACCTTTCAGACCTTCTCAGTTTATTTTTATTATATTCTACTCTACAAATCATTGAAACATTTAATCACAAATTAATTATAGAAAAGCTCTATGCAAATGACATTGTATTGAATGAGACTGCCGTAATGCTTTAGTGTGTTTTTTGGTGTTGTTGTTGTTGTTTGTTGTTTTTTGCTTAAGAGAGACTTCATGATTTCTGATACAAATCTCAACAATGGTGACAGTAAATGGTAAGAAAGTTGCTAAATTTTTGTCATGTTGCAATGCATGATGGGATTTATGAATGAGTTTTCTACAATCCTGGTACCCAGCATGCATTGCGGCATGAAGCTTTGTTGTTGATTGTCACCATGATTGTGTTTTATAGGCTGATTGTTGATGTCTCAGTGTGTCTGACTTACACCACGGATTAGATTTGGGTAAACAATATTTAACTCTTCAGGGTATGTGGACTTTTACAGCACTGTTGGATTTCATGGGAGCTTCACAGGGTTGGCAGAACATAAATAAAACACTTACATTTAGTGATTACTTTTTTATGATATCATTGAATCCCAGGACTTATACTTTCATACTAATTAACATAGTATGAGCTTTAGACTTCATTTCTCTCATCTTCCTCTGCTTTAACAGAGGTGTTTTATAAACACACTGCCACAAATAGCAGAAGAAAACTAACACCAAACTTCAAGACCCAGGTACCCAACTAAAGGAAACACTAATCGGAGCAATGGTGACTTACTTTATTAACCAGATTTTCAGCAGTTCTTTAGAAGTTCAACCTATCATCCATGTAACTCTGCAAGCAAGTTGTGATTTTAGTTTTCAAACAGAGATGATGATAGTGTTCATTTAACTATGGTGATTTCATCTATTGCATTTAATAATTTGGCTTTCTTCCTCATTTTAGTATTACTTTCTCCAGAGAAAGAGTCAACAAAATAAACATTTTAAGACAGGAACAATTCCAAAATTTAGTTGATTTGACACGGAATGACCAGCAGGTGTTCACTATTAATGACTCAATCACTTCATTATCTTATTAACTTTAACACTGATTTAGTGTTTTTTTAACACCAGTCTTGGTGTGGATTATATAAACACCGAGCAGTGTTAATTTAACACTGGGGATTTTACTGTGCACCAAATACACTTAAAGTAAAATATATGAAGTAAAAAATGTGTTGTTCCGAAATAGCACTAACTAATCAATAGCACACTTTAAATACACAGCAAAATATCCAGTGTTGTTTGGAGTTGTTTTTCCGGTGTTAATTTACCAGAGTTAAAAAGTGTTGATTCTGGTGTTAATTTAAACGACTTAAACACTTGCAGTGTAAATCAATGGTCAGAGTTAGTGTAATTACCATGAGTTGACCTTAAACCACACTAGTAGAGAGTATATTCAATTTCCGGTCTTCGCACGTTACTTCCTTTCTGATTAATGGCGGACAAGCACATGGAGAAAGTGTTCTAACAGGTAATTATTTTATTCCATAAACTTTCTGATTTGTCCTAGTACATTTCTAATCATTTTTTAAATAATATTTATAAGCTTAAAGACATTTTAAGAGTACTAAAATAATTTTCTTGTAGGTAACACGTCAAATAACGACAGGAACCGAGGGAAGCTGTGTGTATGTTTGGATAGCTCTGGCAAATTAAGGTAAGGGTAACAAAATTGACTACTTTTAGTACAATCGTGTATTGCTTCCACCACCAAAAATATATGACTGTTTAAATTAGCGGCAACAGTTTAATTAAACGCCCAATTTTCCCGTTTTAAATGTATACTTTAACAGCACGGGTCATTAACTATGGTCACGTGGAGCTGAAACATTTCGTGGTCACACTCATACTCAGTGCAGGGAAAATATCAGATAAAGCTGGCGACACACGATTATTTTTGGGTCGATTATTAATGTAATTTGGCTGTGGCCACTGATAAATACGTATTTGATATTTTGATTGGTGCCTACAATCCGATCCTCCGCTGCCATAGAAACAGCGTACAGACGAGACATAAACTGCGAGGTAAGATTGCTGGATTAAGTTAACTGTGTTACGTACAAAAGAAAACAACTGATAGTGTGTGCTATAACGTTACGCTATATATATATACGCTATATCTATATCAGTAATGTTAGTACATTATAAGGGGGTTCAGCCGAATGTAAAGTGTGTTTTTTAGTGGATTGACCTGTTCGTTATACTGCTCTCGACTAAAACCAACATACTTTAGGTATTCGTTAGGTTTGTCTTATTAACCCAGCAAGAATCTGCTGTGAAAAGCGTTTTGTTTAACTTTATATATCCTGACTAGTTATGGTGCGCAGACCGTTCGGCGTATGACATCAAAGTGCCGCGAGAGGGATACACTCTCGCGGTACTGTGATATCATGCGCCGCACGGTCTGCACATCACTTCACATCACCTTTTACGTTCGCTCACATGGCGTGTGCCTCACGTGCACGTGGTAAGATCTGCAGGTTTGCACCGCATTAACATGAGATTAAGTTGCTTTAGATTTACTTAAATGTAATATTTGTAATTGCATTAACATTTACTAAGCTATTAGTCAAAGTTAATGACAATGACTGATATAATTGTAGCTGCTGCTTTCTGTAGATTTTAACAGCACGAGACTTTCTAATGTTACTTATTTTTTCCAACAGCTTTCGTCATGCTGGTTAAAGTTCAGTGTAAAGGTGTGAAGAAATGGGTAAAATTGCTTGACGATTTTACATTCCAGGATTTTCTTACTGAAGGTAGGTTTAGGTGTGCTTATTTAAATATATATATATAGCAGCTATTGAGGCATTTCAATGATTGATGATATCAGAAGTCTACAGGTCTTATCTTTAGGTTTCAAATGTGCTATTTGCCTTAAATGTTTGACTTAAATATGAAAATAAATTAAAATTATTGTTATTGTATTTTTCAGTTAAAAACAAATTTGGATTTACAAGAACTACATCTCTTCAAGTCTTTGAAGACACTGACACCAATGTGGAGGAGGATGTCTTCCAAGAATTGATTCAAGCCAGTCTAGATATGTTTTACTGTAAGCTTTTACATTTTTGCTCTTGCATGGCGTACAGACAGTCATACAGAGAGTACCCAGGTGAAAAAGTAGTACATGTCATAATGCACTTAAAGTGCTCTATTTTCGCACATTAATTTTGTACATAATACACTAAAAATGATTTAGTACTTAAGATAGCATCTAAGTGTGCTATTTTGAGACACGATAAACATTAACTAAAATGTGATTTTAACAAGCAATCTCTGCATACAAAGATGGGTTTAAATTTACTACAAGTGGTACCTAAATATATGTAATACATTTTAGTTAATTTTAATGTCATCTCAAAATAGCACAGATAAGTACACTTAGATGTTCTTAAAATTATCCTAAGTACTAAAGAAGAATTTTAAGTATATTAAGTACAAAATTAGTATGTGAAAATAGAGCAATTCAAGTAGATAGTGTAATTTTTTCACTTGGGTAATTAGCCTCATAATTACTGTCTCAAACAATATCAAACATCTTTTGGAAATTTTTCTTGGTTTTTATTTCATAGTCTATCAAAATTATCACATGCACACACAATCCATTTTGAGTCCTGCTTTTCTCATATTTGTCTTGAAATATGCTTCAATATTAGATAAATCAGGACTTTGCTCTTCTGTTCAATGCTGAAACATCCAACAAGTTGCTTGAGAGGTGGGAGACAGCATTCAAGCACAAGATCATCAATGAAGCCAGGTCTCTTACTTCGACAGCAGAAATTCAATGTCTTCTCAATGCAGCAGTGGGAGAAGGATCTGAAAATGGTTAGCATCATTTTGAGGATGTTATAGCTTCAGATTTGCCCTGATTTTTTGTGTTTTTGTGAGAACTAAACACATAATATCCACTTGTTTAGATTGGGACAGTGACATGTCATCCATCCTGCTACTGTTGCATCTCTTGCCACCTTCTTCGGGAAGGAAGAAGACCAAGATCAGTGCAACAGAGGCTGTTGATAGACTTGTGCATTTCCACAAGGTAAAACTCATAATACTGTTGCAAATCTTTGTGAATGTGTTTGTTTCTACTAGTAGAACTATGGTTTTTCGATACCATAATGTGACACTGTCTAAATATGTTTTTGGGCATTGTATTGACTTGCAGAGCTGGGATTTCCTTGTTAAATTCATCATTTGTTCTGATAAAGAACGTAAGTCACTTATATTTTGGATGGCCTGAGGGTGTATCAGCACGTTTATTTGGGGGGGGGGGGTGAAATATTTGGTGATTAACTGGTTTTATTCTGCACATATGTGACTCAGTCTGTAAAAACCCAGCTAAAGTCATTTGTTTGTGAGTTACTGTTGTCCAAATAAAATTCTTACATATTGTATAGAACAGTTTGTGAAAATATAACATGTATCTTTTATATTGACTAGGATCATGTCAAAGATTAAAATCAATGAAAAATCAATGACTGAAATCAAACTTTAAAGCTCCTAATCTCATAATTAGATTGAGACTTTGGCCTGGATTTACATACAGGGTCACATTGAATTTGAGATATTAGTCATTTCTTATTTATGATTTGGTTCAGCACAAGGTTGCCTGGATTCATCATTACACACTGTAATGTGTTTTTTTTAGTTTGTTAAATCTGATTTTTATTGTTGGGGTTGCTTTTTCAGTCCTGCACCAGTATTGAAGACCATCACAGTGGCAGGCAGAGCCACCAGCCATACCTGCTTGGATTAGGAAGGATTAAGAGCAGAATCGACAACTTCTATGTGGTTGTGGACAAACATCTCATCCCCTGTGCTGGAACCAGTTTCTTGAGTGCTATAGATGAACTCTTCAAAGTCCACTACGTTTTCAAACTGTCATACGAGGAAGCCCTTGTCAACAGACTACAATCTACAACATCGATGTTGGACTTTCTAGTGAGTCTCCCCGAGAAAAGGAGTTACGTGCAAAGCTTTTAAACTAGGTTAAATGTTGAGGTGTTTTTGTGGTCAAAGTTTGCATTCAAGTAGCCACACTTTGATATCTCACTTGAGAGTCACGCACAGTTTTTATCCTTCTTTAAAGTTTAAGCTGTTATGTGCACAAGAAATGCTACAAAATCCTGCACAGTCAGTCTTAAATTAGATGGGACAGAATATAGACAAGACCTGATTGTGTGTAATGAAATTGAGAATGAAATCCCCATTTTCAGTCAGATTCAGAGAATACTTTTAATCAATGACACTGTGTATTTTATTGTTAACAAACTTGTAACGGAGCATTTCTCGGAGCATTGCCATGCATTTAAAGTTCAGAGGTACTGTGGGTTGAATGAACTTGTCAAAGCCAGCAATTTGAAGTTCTTCAGGCCTTTTGATCTACAGAGTCCATATGGGTCAGATGGTGAATATGTTGTTCCCTCATGTATGTTAGTTTGAGCTAAAATATACATTTCAAACTGATACATTGTGTTGGCTGTATGTATGTTAGTTTGAGATGTTAGTTTGAGCTAAAATATAAATTTCAAACTGATACATTGTGTTGGCTGTTCTTTAATTTAATGTATTTAGTTGAACCAAGTGTAGATTGCATTTAAATACCTAAATATGGGGATGTATGAACACTACATTAGTTTTTTAAAAAACCTTTGTGTTATGAGAACACTATATTAGTAAATAAATAACTTGTTTGGTGTTATGTGAACACTATATTAGTTTTAAAAAACTCCCCTGGTGTTATGTGAACACTACATTAGTTTAAAAAAATAACGCTCTTAGTGTTACGTGAACACTAAATTAGTTTAAAAAAACTCCCTTGGTGTTATGTGAACACTACATTAGTTTAAAAAATAACTCTCTTAGTGTTACGTGAACACTAAATTAGTTTAAAAAAAACTCCCTTGGTGTTATGTGAACACTACATTAGTTTAAAAAATAACTCTCTTAGTGTTATGTGAACACTAAATTAGTTTAAAAAGAACTCCTGTAGTGTTAAACTTTTGACACAACTAGTGTGGTTGTAGCACTCACTTGGTGTAAATGAAACTCATCAATGGTGTTAACTGTGAACACTCATAGTGTTATTTTTAACATTTTGTGAGTGTAAAAAAATTAACACTTTTTAAAGTGTAAATTTAACTCGATTTAGTGTGGACTCATATAAACTCTGGAAAAGTGTTAATTTTCACACTCCCAGTGTGATTTTAACACTTTAAAATTTGCTGTGTATACTGGTCATTAGTGTGAGCGCAAGTATACTGAAGTATATCAAAATTAAATATTTTTAGCATTCAATTTTTTATGAAGTACACTTAAGTACACTCTAGATACACTTTATTTTACGTAGCTTATCATCGTTTAATATTATGTAATTTAAATGTAATTAAGAAGCTAATTCATGTAATTAAACTCTGAACTAGTGAGTTGATTCAAACTATGTTACAAATGGATAAGGTATGTAGGTACACATGAAGTACACTTAAGTACACTCTTGATACACTTTATTTTACGTAGCTTATCCCTGTGTAATATAATGTAATTTAAATGTAATTAAGAAGCTAATGCATGTAATTAACAGTGAACTAGTAAGTCGTTTCAAACTTAAGTACACTTAAGTACACTTTTGATACACTTTATTTTACGTAGCTTATCCCCGTGTAATAGTATGTAATTTAAATGTAATTAAGAAGCTAATTCATGTATTTAAACCATGAATTAGTGAGTCGATTCAAACTACGTTACAGATGGATAAGGTATGTAGATACACATGAAGTACACTTAAGTACACTCTTGATACACTTTATTTTACGTAGCTTATCACCGTTTAATATTATGTAATTTAAATGTAATTAAGAAGCTAATTCATGTAATTAAACTCTGAACTAGTGAGTTGATTCAAACTATGTTACAAATGGATAAGGTATGTAGGTACACATGAAGTACACTTAAGTACACTCTTGAAACACTTTATTTTACGTAGCTTATCCCTGTGTAATATAATGTAATTTAAATGTAATTAAGAAGCTAATGCATGTAATTAACAGTGAACTAGTAAGTCGTTTCAAACTTAAGTACAAACTAGATACACTTTATTTTACGTAGCTTATCCCCGTGTAATATTATGTAATTTAAATGTAATTCAGAAGCTAATTCATGTATTTAAACCATGAACTAGTGAGTCTATTCAAACTACGTTACAGATTAATAAGGTATGTAGATACACATGAAGTACACTTAAGTACACTCTAGATACACTTTATTTTACGTAGCTTATCCCCGTGTAATAGTATGTAATTTAAATGTAATTAAGAAGCTAATTCGTGTAATTAAACTTTGAACTAGTGAGTCGATTCAAACTTTGTTACAGATGGATAAGGTATGTAGATACACATGAAGTACACTTAAGTACACTTTTGATACACTTTATTTTACGTAGCTTATCCCCGTGTAATATTATGTAATTTAAATGTAATTCAGAAGCTAATTCATGTATTTAAACCATGAACTAGTGAGTCGATTCAAACTACGTTACTGATGGATAAGGTATGTAGATACACATGAAGTACACTTAAGTACACTCTTGATACACTTTATTTTAAGTAGCTTATCTCCGTGTAATATTATGTAATTTAAATGTAATTAAGAAGCTAATTTATGTAATTAAACTGTGAACTAGTGAGTTGATTCAAACTACGTTACAGATGAATAAGGTATGTAGATACACATGAAGTACACTTAAGTACACTCTTGATACACTTTATTTTACGTAGCTTATCCCTGTGTAATAGTATGTTATTTAAATGTAATTTACAAGCTAATGCATGTATTTAAACTGTGAACTATGTAACTAGTAACATATGTAGGTACTTGTTATTACATAGTACTACACAAAGTACTTTCAATGTGATTGCATTGTGACACATATGTGGCAGGACCTTTTTGTTGCACCAGTGGTTGGCTTTGTGGCGGACTCGACCTGTTGCATGTGTGTAGCGGTTGCAGCTTGTTGCATGTGCATAATTGCAATCTGTGAGTACATGCTGTTCCATGGCTTAGTTGCATGTTGGGTACATCTAGTTGCATGTAGTTGCACCGTCTGCTACTAAGTGCTTGGTGAGGTGGTTACACTGTATTAAGGACACCTTAAAATAAAGTGTTACCCTTCAGACACACACATGAGCCGGTGCTTACTGTGCCATATCTTTGCCAAAACTTGCCCTGATGCATCTTTATACAGCTGGGCCACATTTATAGCATTATATATGGGCCACTTCAGACTCACACCCACATGAGCCGGTGCTTACTGTGCCACATGTTTGCCAAAACCGGGCCGGATATGTTTTAAAAGAACTGGGCCACATTTGCTGCAACACATGTGGGCCACTTTAGACACAAACCCACATGAGCCGGTTCTTACCGTGCCATATCTTTGCCTAAACTGGCCCAGAAACGTTTGTAAAGAGCTGGGCCACATTTGCTGCAACATGTGTGGGCCACATTTGGTTTATTCCAAGATTAGGCCGTGTCTGTTGTGCAGCATTTTTGCCAAAGGTGGCCCATATTTGTTGTTTGATATTTGGGCCATATTCACTATTTGTCAGATGGGCCACTTTTGGTTCATATTCAGATGACATGTTGCCATGGGCACAGCATCTTTGCCTTAAAAGGCCCCCATGTGATTGATATATGTGGCCCATTTTTGCTATTTTACATGTGAGCCACTTTAGGTTCACATCCCTTGATCGGGCCATAAGAAGACCAGCAGTGCCACATCTTTGCCTGAAGTGGCCCACATGTGCTTGCTATCTGGGTACTATGCAGTATGTTGCCTTTATAAAATACTGCATGGGTAACATTCTTCCCACTAAACATGAGACGTCCGCACGACGTGCAGATCATGTCTATATTAGGTCGGTTGGTCCAGGCCCTTATCTGTATGTCTATACAACGTGCAGATCTGGTTCAGTATCTGGACGTCTGACTATGACCCCTCTTGGACGTCAGGTAGACATCCAAAAGGGGTTCGGGAAATCAAAACAAAAATATTTTATACAAATGTGGTCTATGAGTTCTGAGTCAAAAAAACATAAACATCACGTGTATTTTTGTAGAATATTTTGTTAAGCTGTTAAAATCATGTTATCTTTATATATGAATGTGTGTTCAAAAACATAGTCCTGCATAGAAAAAGTTCCACCTTAAATGCTGTCTCTCTCTCTCTCTCTCTCTCTCTCTTTCTCTCTCTCTCTTTAATTAACAGAGATGTATATGCTGACGTTTTATTGAAAATCTTCTGTCACCATAATGACGATCAGTGACTCCTTCAGTTGGGTAGCCCGACTCCTTGACTTTTTATAGTAGTGTTTGGTCTTTCTAAGAGTGTTTGCTAAAGCATGTTATTTGTTGCAAAGAAAATTTGTTATAAACAAAACTCACATGTGGATCTTACAACTTTACTGAACGTTTATCAAAGTAATTCCACATATGTAAAGTCTGTGAATTAATTTTGTAGAGCATGTAGTATTGTCTCAATTTCTCAGTTGATTTGAGGTGTCACATCCAACTTATTATTTAGGTTCATACCACCACTGTGAAGCGCTTACATGAAATTAAAAGTCCAGATATTACTGTCACATATGCAGAAATCAAGAATCACTCCATGAATCACAACAGTGGTGACACTCTCTGGACTCATAAGTTTTTATAATACACTGGTGCAATGCACTGCAACATTTAGAAAACTCACCATCGTTTTGATTCATGGGCTGATTCTTGATGTCTGTATCTGTGTCAAAAAATTCTGGACTTTAGATGTTTGATTACAGCCGCAAGGTTTCAATTTCCATTACAGTAGGCAGCAGTATGCACCAAAGTATGTTTATTGCAGCTCCAAACAAAACTGAGATAGAAGTTTACTTTTAAACAAAATGTATAATGTTTTATCTGTGTTGTTAGTTCAGTTATATTATACCACCACTTCTGACCATCAATGTAATTAATGGGAAGCCACAAGCATTGGTGACTAACACTTGGTGCAATAATAATGTGTTTTAAAAACACCATCATCAAGCACACACATTATAATATAAAAACAAAGAGTCAAACTACCCAACCAAAGGAAACACTGATCACCATGATGGTGACAGAACATGTTCAATAAAACATCAGAATCTTGTAAATTCTGAAAAATGAGCCGTAGAAATTACAAAAAATAAAGTAAATTTGGTTTGTTTAGTATGGTCCTACTTCAAAACAATGCTTTTTAAAACAACTGTTTGTAATGGTGATGACATTGTTTTAGAGAATGTACATGTAACAATTATCCAGCAAGAGCAAGCGTGGGAGGAAGAGTGAAGTTCACGTCACTTCACTTCAATAGAGAGAGAGAGAGAGAGAGAGAGAGAGAGAGAGAGAGAGAGAGCAAGATTGCAGATGCAGATAGTTAAGGTGGAACTTGTATATTTGGGAATTATCTATAAGCAATATTTTTTTTTTGCATTTATTCATATATAAAGATTATATAAACAAATATAATGTCTAAAATGGCCACATTTTAAATAGTTTTACTTTGTGTAGAGGTCCCCTTGACATCAATATTGGATGTTCAGAACAGGTCAAAAAAAGACGTCATAAAAACTTTCATTCTGGCTCCTCATGGGACGTCGAAATGACGTCTTTTTAAGACGCTTTGCTCAGTGGGTTGTAATCTTTCTAGTAATCAAAGTTTTCTTGTGACAGATGCAAGAGGTGTGTGGTAATATTGGAGTTTCTCTGACTGCTGTTGTCCTAGTGAAGACCTACAGCCAGGAGGTTGAGTTGGATCCTGATACGGACATCTTGCTATTGAATGCCTTAAATCATATTCTCAGAGCTGCTGAAGGATACTTTGATAATCAGGGTGAAGATGCAGTATCTGTTTAAGTAGACAGCTTTAAGAAAACATTTAAGGAAAGAAAACACATATTAATAAATGCTTTGCAACTAAACTTTGTGGTTAATATTAGGTATAACTTCTGCAATTATTTTCTCATCTTACAGTATATCTTCTAGCCAGATGGAAAATAAAGGTACTACACAATGCCATAGAAAAAAACAATTTGGCTGTATGATTAGCAAAGAAACTTTCTGTTGAACAAAAGTTTCTTTGTAGTAAAAAAGTTTGAAAACCTTATAAAAAATAAGAAATAGTTTTCGAGGGATCCTTTGACTGAATGGTTCTTTGAAAAACCTGTGCTTTTGTATGGCATCACAGTCAAAAATCTTTTGGAGCACCTTTATTTTTAAAGGGATAGTTCACCTTAAAATGTAAATTCTGTCATCATTTAATTATTCTCATGTTGTTCTAAACCTGTAAGAATTTCTTTTTTCTGATGAACACAAAAGAAGATATTTTGATAAATGATGGTAAACACACAGCAGATAGTGACAACTGACTTAAATATGATGGAATTTAATGTGTACCGTCAACTGTGCTTACCATCATTTATCAAAATATTTTCTTCATCAGTTATCACAATACTTCCAAAATATTTTTTTCCTACTTTGGAAGTCAATGGCCATTATCTGCTATGCATTTACCATCATTTCTCAAAATATCTTCTTTTGTGTTCATCAGAAAAAAGAAGTTCATACAGGTTTAGAACAACATCAGGATGAGTAAATGATGACAGAATTTTCATTTTAAAGTGAACTATCCCTTTAATAGCCTAACATATAATGATGCCTTTGTGCTAATTAGATGCTGCTATTGCTATAGTACCTTAAATGTGTTCAGATATAACAGTAGCCTGAAGGTTAACAATGTTTGAGATTCCATAGCTTTGTTTACAAAGATTAATAAAGTGCAATTTTTGGTTTTTGAAATGTTATAGCTTATATAATTCACAGCTTTCAAGATAAATTTTAACAGAAGTTAAACATTAGAGAAAATTAACCATTCAGTAATGTACAAACATATGACTAAAACTGCCTTGTCTACATGTAAAGCATCCACACACCTGACATGAGGACTGTGTTAAGCTCTTGTTCAGACAGACAGCACTTCCCAGCTAGAAATAAAAAGTTCTAAGAACGTTCCCTGAAAGTTCCCAATGTTCCCAAAAACATTCTGCCAACGTTAAAAGTGTCCAGTTTTCTTTAAGTTCTAAGAACGTTTCTGCTGTCTGAAGGTTAGAGTCATGTTACATTTTACCATTTTTAAACATTATGACAATGTCATGTTTTAATGTTCACACGATGTTTAAAACAACAACTGTTTATTATATTGACTTGTTTGACTGTTATTTAAATGATAGAGAAACATTGCATTTTATTATTTTAGAAAACATTATTTCTGAATGTTCAGTAAATATATTGCTTTAGAAAACACAATTCACTTACTAGGTTTAGATGTTGATGTTTTGTTTCATTAAAAGTCACCATTATTGTGATTAGTGTTTGTTTTAATTGGACTCTTGACACTTGCCCTTTTACTTGCTAGTTTTTTCCTGGTTGTGTTAACTTTGTGTTAATACACCACATTTGTTATGAAAAGTTAATAGTGTAATTCTGTGGTTGTTGGTACATAATGGTAATGATCATCACCTAATTAATTTACTAATCAAAAGTTTATTTTCCGTCAAAAATGTAAATGAGATCCAGTGAATCACAGCAGTTTGTCATTAAGGAGTTTTAGAAACTTTGGACAGCTGTATAATTGGGATGCACAAACATCAAGAATCAGAGTATGAATCTCAATCATGGTGACAATTAAATGAAAAACTTCATGCTGCAATGCATGCTGGGTATTAACAAATTACAAATCTCATTCAGGGCACCCAGCATGCACTGCAGCATGGATAAATAATAATTTTTTTTACAATTTTGTTTGTCGCCATGGTTGAGATTCATGGTCTGGTTCTTGGTGTTTGTGCATCCCAATTTTACAGCGGCTATTTTTGCCCAAAGTTTCTAAAACTTCCTAATGACTAACTGCTGTGAAAGAGCTGGATCTATATACATTGTTGGCAGAAAATAAGCTTTTGATCTGTAGATGAATTGGGTGAGGATCTTTGCCATTGTGTGCCAACAGCCACAGAATTACACTATTAACTTTGCATGTTCATAACAAATGTGGTGCATTAACACAAAGTTAACACAACCAGGGAAAAAATTAGCAAACAAAAAGTCAAGTGTCAAGAGTCCAACTAAAACAAACCCTAATCACAATAAGGGTGACTTAAAATGAAACAAAACATCAACATCTAAACCTAATAAGTGAATTGTGTTTTCTACAGCAATATATTTACTGAACATTCAGAAATAATGTTTTATAAAATAATAAAATGCAATGTTTCTCTATCATTTACATAACAATTAAACAAGTCAATATAATAAACAGCTGTTGTTTTAAACATTGTGTGAACATTAAAACATGACATTGTCATAACGTTTAAAGATGGTAAAATGTAACATTACTCTAACGTTCAGACAACAGAAACGTTCCTAGAACTTTAAAAAAACTGGACACTTTTAACGTTGGCAGAATGTTTTTGGGAACTTTCAGGGAACGTTCTTAGAACTGGGTTGGCACCCAAACCCAATTTTATGAAGAGCAAGCATGAATCTGTATGAATATGTTTTGTAATTTAATATTTTGTAAATGTTAACATCTAAACCATCATGTTGGATTTGTGTCATTTATTTAGGAAACATTCTTATTTATTGATCAATAAAATATGTTTTTATGACACTGCCACATTTTTGTTCTACAATCATCCTACATAAAGAATATTGTGAAAAAATAATCTTGATATCTTTAATATTGATTGAGTAAGATCATATGTCAAAGATTGAAATGAATCTGACAGTCATTATTTTTATGCAAGCTAGAGGGCGCTCAACTTTAAACACATAACTATAGGTTTCTTTTCAGTCGGTCACTACGACGTCACGTCGTGACCGACGAATTGGGAACCGCTTCGCAGGTGACCTATCTGCTTCGAGAAACCTTTAAAACGCCAATGAACTTGGCATGCAGATAATTGCATCTGCCTGCGCCGCCCCGCCGCACAGGTATTTAATGAGCGGCAGGTGCAGTTATCAAATCAGCTTTTTAGCTTCGAAAGCTGGCAGACTGACTGCTCACGAGAAGCTACTCTCTGCTCTTTGGAGAACTCTGCGTGTTCGATTTGGTTGGGCGAAGGCATTTCAGCGGAGGCTCGCGGGTGTTCCACCTCTCTTTTTAATTTTTTGACTTTTTCTCACTCTTAGTTGAGTGTGTGCGTAGCCGTTCCCCTGTGTGCTTCATCAACATCAGCATATTAAAAGAGTATTTCCTCTAAAAGAGTATTGCGGTGTTCTGCGTCTTTTTAAAGACAGCATTTCACTTGCACTGAGACGGGAGCGTCTTTTTAAAGATGTCTTTCCGTCCGTGTTTCTGGATGCGGCAAATGTATGGGTCCCCGGGTGGCCACGATCGTTTTCTCTCGTGCGCAAGAGTGCATGCTGAGGCTGCGATCGTGGAGGGTTCATACTCCTCCTAAGAGAGCATGAACCTCTTGGATGGCGGAGACGGGTTTCGTACCTCCGGGAACGTCACCCCCTTTTTTCCGTTGCGGAGCCCCGTTAAAGGTGCGGTGGCAAAACTCCGGAAATCTTATCTCCGTATAAACGGTGCTGAATCGGTTAGCTGGTGACGTCCAGTGACTCTCAGCACCCCCATCCACAGCCAGAGGTGCCGTAAGAGACGGGTGGCGCGTGTTCTATGCGCTCTCATCCTCTTTCAGTCCTCACAAGGATTCTATGTCTGTCACAGCATCGGAGAGGGGGTCGTCTATTCGGTCGCCGACTCGGACCCACTCCCGCCTTCGGGTTGGGTAGGGGCTCCCGTGCTCGACCCCGAGTGGCGGCCATGTACGCTCGGGAGCGCGGAGACGGTCTGTGTGGAGCGGAGAGCTCCTCCCCCACCGCACCGTCCCCCCTAGATGATTGGCACTTCAGGACTGCGGAGACAGCCCCAACCTTCTGTGCCTTTCTTCCCGGGGTGCATGTTGGTTGACACGGTCGTGGAAAACTCGTTTTCCTCCCGGAACCGACCGTTCAGCCATCACCTCTCACCTCTCCTGACGGCGGGGCCGCTAAGGGTTATGCTGCTCCAAGAGACCAGCCTCCCTCCCCTCACAGACCCACGGGCTTGTGAGAGGCGGCCTCTGCCGTGCGCGCCATGGCGTGATGCAGGTCCGCCAGGCTAAGGCACTGAAGGATCTGCACAGGCGAGGTCACGGTCCGGCAACTAAAGAATCCTGTGTGGCTCTGACTTAGCGCTACGAGCGACTGGGTTCACCCCACAGGCCGCCGGACGTGCTATGCCCACCCCCGGTGGTCCAGGAACGCCATCTCTGGTTGCGTCTTGCGGGCATTAAGTAGGTCGTTAGTAATCGTCCTAATGTTCCATTTTAGACCAGCCATTTCGGCGACGCGGCTGAGAGTGTCCAACAATGATCGGCCGCTTTAGAGCAGACTGAGGCATCATGCCACGTCGGAGCCTAGCTGCCCCCTCCGTTACGTCAGTATATTGGTCTGCTTTTCGGGCTCAAAACCCTACGTTCTCCTCTTCCTCATTCGCCAGCGGATGTATCGAGCGGGACATCTACAAAGGAGCCTTTGCTCAGCATCCATCAGCGGTTTCGGGTGAGTGTTTCATTACACACATCATCTCACAATGCGGCCAAAGAGCACGCGTCGTTGAGTTCCCCGTCTCCGCTTGCCACGGGTACACATATCGTGCCGTTAATTTCCTCTCGCTCGGTATCTGGGGGCCTGGGAAGAGCTTCCCAGCCCGTCGCGTTGGCTTTTACGCACGATCCGTCTCGTTTACGCATTCAATTTGCCCGGCAACCTTCCAAATATTCAGGCATTCGCTTCACCACGGTGAAGGCTGTCGATGCGCACGTACTGCGTGCGGAGATTGCTGTCCTATTGGCGAAGGACGCGATCGAGCCGGTCCCTTTACAGCCCTTCATTGTACCCAAGAAGAGTGGCGGGTTGCGTCCGATCCTAGATCTGCGCGTACTGAATCGAGAATTCACAGAATTCACATTCACAGAATGCTGTTCAAAATGTTTACGCAGAGGAACATATTTTAATGCATCCGCCCATAGGATTGGTTCGCAGCCTTCAACCTGAAGGACGCGTACTTTCATGTTTCCATACTCCCCCGACACAGGCGTTTCTCCGCATTGTGTTCGAGGGGAGGGCATATCAGTACAAAGTCTCACCGTTCGGGCTTTCTCTCTCTCTCTCTCCCTGTGTCTTCATGAAAGTTGCGGATGGCGCACTGCAGCCCTTGAGAGAGAGAGCGGTGTTTGCGTTTTGGCGTATTGGCTCATAATAGCTCAGTTTCGTCAAATGCTGTGCACACACATAGATCGTGTACTTAAACACCTTGCTCGTCTCGGTCTTCAGGTCAACTGGGGAAAGAGTAAACTTTGCCCCGTGCAGAGGATCTCTTTTCTCGGAATGTAACGGGTTTGGTCGATTTAACAACACGTCTCATAGAAGCGCGTGTTCAGTCAATTCTGGCTTGCCTCAAAATTTAAAGGCAGGGTTGCGGTTCCACTGAAATTAATTTTAGAAACTTCTGGGGCATATGGGAGCAGCATGCGGCCGTGACACCGCTCGGGCTGCTCCATATGAGACCGCTTCAGTGTTGGCTTTATGACCGAGTCCCGAGGAGAGCGTGGCTCACCGGCTTTCACAGTATTATAATTACATCGAGATGCCGTCACACTTTCACCCCGTGGTCAGACCCAGCGTTTCTCAGGGTGCGGATGCCACTGAGAGAGGTCTCCAGGCATGATATTGTTGGCAAAGATGCCTCTACCACGGGGTGGGGAGCAACGTACGGCGGGCTCGTCGCTTCGGGGGTCTGGTCGACATTCCAGCGACATTAGCATAAATTGCCTCGAGCTGTGCACTGTATATCTTGCGCTCGTCCGTTTCATCAACGTGATTCGATGCTCAAGATGTAGTGCGCACCGACAACACTGCGGCTGTAGCGTATATCTATCGCCAAGGCGGTCTGCGCTCTCGTCACCTGTCGCATCTCGCCCGTCTCTCCTCTTCTGGAGTCAGGAGTATCTGAGGTCTCTTCGTGCCATTCACATGTCAGGGTCGCTGAACACAGCGGCAGACGCGCTCTCACGAGCAGCGCGCCCTGGCGAGTGGCGACCCCCCCCCCCCGCGGTTCAGCTGATTTGGAAATGTTTCGGCAGAGCGCAGTTAGATCTGTTTGCTGTTTCAGAGACAACCCATTGTCGCCTCTTTTATTCATTATCCGAGGAAACACTCGGCGTGAATGCACTGGCACACAGCTGGCCGCGGGGTTTCCCCCCCAGTAAGCTTTATTGCGCAGACACTGTGCAAGTCAGGGAGGACGAGGAGCGCATTCTATTAGTTGCGCCGTATCGGACAACTAGGAATTGGTTTTACAGATTCACTCTCCTCGCGTCAGTCCCTCCCTGGCTGATTCCCTGGCACATTATGGCACTCGCGCCTCGATCTGTGGAACCCCCATGTGTGGTCTCTGGACGGGGCGCGGAGGTTTTAGGTGATTTACCACACTCGGTATCTAACACCATCTCTGCAGCGCGAGCACCGTCTACGAGACAGGCGTACTCGCTAAAATGGAATCTGTTCGTTGATTGGTGTGCTTCTCACGAGAAGACATCCGAGAATGCTCGATCAGACTTGGGCTTATTTATCTCCTTTGCTTGGACAGAAGGCTGTCTCCCTATATCATTAAAATAGATATCACTGCGATATCCGCGCACCACGCTCCGATAAACATAGGACAGTGGGTCAGCACGACCTGGTTGTTAAGTTTTTGAGAGGCGCACGAAGGCTGCATCCTTCTCGTCCTCCCTCTATTTCTCCTTGGGACCTGTCCGTGGTGCTGAAAGCTTATACAGGACATCCACTTTGAGCCTCTGCATTCTGTGAGTGTAAAGTTTCTAACTTTCAAAATTTTAACACTCCTTGCTTTGGCTTCGATAAAAAGGATAGGGGATCTTCATGCATTTTCGGTCAACGATTCGTGCCTACAGTTCGGGCCCGCTGAATCCATTTTAATATTAAGACCCCGGCCCGGCTAAATTCCCACTACTCCATTCAGAGACCAAGTGGTGAACTTGCAAGCGCTGTCCCCGGAGAAAGCAGACCCAGCCGTGGCTTTATTATGTCCGGTGCGTGCGCTACGTGTGTATGTAACTCGGACGCAAAGCTTTAGAACCTCAGAACAGCTATTTGTTTGTTACGGTCTTCAGCAGAAGGGGAATGCTGTCACCAAGCAGAGGATGTCCCATTGGATTGTGGACACTATTACCCTTGCGTATGAAAAGCAGGGTATTTCTTGCCCGTTTAATCTGCGTGCACATTCTACGAGAAGTGCACAGGAAGATCCCCAGTGTTAAATTAACTCTATCAGTGTTAAATCAACACTATTTGGTGTTTGTATAGTCCACACCAAGATCGGTGTTAAAAAAGACTGGTGTTAAAAATATAACTCTGAATCGGTGTTAAAGTTAATGAGATGATGAAGTGATGATTGAGACATTGGTGGTGAACACCTGCTGGTCATTCAATTCAATTACATTTTGGACATCCTGTCTCTAAATTTTTGTTTTGATGACTCGTTTTCTGGAGAAAATACTAGAATAATAAAGGGAGACAAATTATTAAATGCAATAAATGAATACTGTTGGGTGTATTCCTCCAAAAGCTTTCACGCTTGCCTCTCTATCAGCATCTCTGTTTGAAAATAAAAAGATAACTTGCTGAGTTATTTTCTAATTGGATAAGTTTAACTTCTAAACAGCTGTCAGAACAAAATACAATGCTCAACTATTCCAGCATCCACACGCGTGATTTAGTAGACAAATCTTCTTTCTGACGCGATGTCTCACAAGTCAAATAGACATTTATCACAAAATGTATCACATTAAATCTTAAGTTTGTGTTTGTTATGAGTTCATTTGAAGTCACCATTACTGTGATTAGTGTTTCCTTTAGTTAGGCATTTGTCCCTTGACCTTCACTGATCTAACTCTCCTCTTTTAGCAATAGCAACAATGTTTTAGTAAAACCACTTGTTCATTGCTTCATGTAAGGGGAAAACCTTCCAGACCTTCTCAGTTTATTTTTATTATATTCTACTCTACAAATCATTGAAGCGTTTGATCACAAATTAATTATAAAGAAACAGGCATATAGAAAAGCTCTATGCAAATGACATTGTATTGAATGAGACTGCTGTAACGCTTTAGTGTTTTTTTGTTGTTGTTGTTGTTGTTTGTTGTTTTTTGCTTAAAAGAGACTTCATGATTTCTGATACAAATCTCAACAATGGTGACAGTTAATGGTAAGAAAGTTGCTAAATTTTTGTCATGTTGCAATGCATGATGGGATTTATGAATGAGTTTTCTACAATCCTGGTACCCAGCATGCATTGCGGCATGAAGCTTTGATGTTGATTGTCACCATGATTGTGTTTTATAGCCTGACTGTTGATGTCTCAGTGTGTCTGACTAACACCACAGATTAGATTTGAGTAAACAATATTTAACTCTTCAGGGTATGTGGACTTTCACAGCACTGTTGGATTTCATGGGAGCTTCACAGGGTTGGCAGAACATAAATAAAACACTTACATTTAGTGATTACTTTTTTATGATATCATTGAATCCCAGGACTTATACTTTCATACTAATTAACATAGTATGAGCTTTAGACTTCATTTCTCTCATCTTCCCCTGCTTTAACAAATGTGTTTTATAAACACACTGCCACAATTAGCAGAAGAAAACTAACACCAAACTTCAAGACCCAGGTACCCAACTAAGGGTAACACTAATCGGAGCAATGGTGACTTACTTTATTAACCAGATATTCAGCAGTTCTTTAGAAGTTCAACCTATCATCCATGTAACTCTGCAAGCAAGTTGTAATTTTAGTTTTCAAACAGAGATGATGACAGTGTTCATTTAACTGTGGTGATTTCATCTATTGCATTTAATAATTTGGCTTTCTTCCTCATTTTAGTATTACTTTCTCCAGAAAAAGAGTCAACAAAATAAACATTTTAAGACAGGAACAATTCCAAAATTTAGTTGATTTGACACGGAATGACCAGCAGGTGTTCACTATTAATGACTCAATCACTTCATTATCTTATTAACTTTAACACTGATTTAGTGTTTTTTTAACACCAATCTTGGTGTGGATTATATAAACACCGAGCAGTGTTAATTTAACACTGGGGATTTTACTGTGTGTAGCATCATCTTGGGCATTGGCTCGTGGTTCCTCTCTAACTGACATCTACAGAGCTGCTGGCTGGGCGACACCTAATACATTCACTAGATTCTACAGTGTTCGTGTTGAGCCGGTATCCTCTCGAGTTCTCTCGTCAGATCAGTGAGAACATCGAGGAACGGCTCCTGTGTCGGCTTGGAGCTTTTCTTTTCGGTGCTGCACAACCGCACCAGTATGGAAGGCAGTTAAGGCAAAAACTTTACAAAAAACTGGTTTTTGTCTCCTCCACCGCTTGGTGGCCGATGTTGCGGAGCATCGGCTGCCAGCCTCTCACTAGATGTATCCTTGACAATCTGGGTGAGGCTAGCGCCCACATTGCGCCTCCTAGTGGTTTCTTTGTGAGTATTTCCGTGGAAAGTTTCTGATTTACCACGTTTCCCTTAGCAGAGTTCGTTCTGCGCCTCTCTAGTGTTGCTAAGAGAGTGTATTTTTTTATAGACCTCGTGTCTTTTTATCCATCACCTTAGTGGTAGACCCCTAGAGGGTTTTCTTTCCGCAGCGATCTTAGTCCCGCCCGACGAGTTCGCTTCCTAGTTCGCCTAGTCACTATCGTGGGTTAAGGAACAAGTAGTGACCGGCCTCTGCTTCAACCCCTTTTCCGTTTCCTAAAAGAGGAGAGTCGGAGGGTTTACGCAGGCACTGGAAGGGTCAGCTTCAGTGGCGCTTTGGTAGGGATTCCCAATTCGTCGGTCACGACGTGACGTCGTAGTGACCGACTGAAAGGGAACGTCTCGGTTACATATGTAACCCTCGTTCCCTGAAGGAAGGGAACGGAGACGTCACGTCCCGTCGCCACAGTTTGCTGTTCCACTGCTGATATCGGCCGGACACTTTTATTTCTGTCCAGCTTTCTCAGCAAAAAATAGCTGATTTGATAACTGCACCTGCCGCTCATTAAATACCTGTGCGGCGGGGCGGCGCCGGCAGATGCAATTATCTGCATGCCAAGTTCATTGCCGTTTTAAAGGTTTCTCGAAGCAGATAGGTCACCCGCGAAGCGGTTCCCAATTCGTCGGTCACGACGTGACGTCTCCGTTCCCTTCCTTCAGGGAACGAGGGTTACATATGTAACCGAGACGTTATCATAAGCTGCTTGCACAAATAACCTATGGGTTAATTTTTTGAATGAGGACGGTTCTATATTGTTTGCATGACAGATTGCTTAGCAGGTAGTAAAGGACTGGTGAACAAGTAAAGTCACAAAAACTAAATCAACACCCATAGTTGCATTTATTTACACAGCTGCACTTTGTAACTGGTTTATTATGGCTGCATATAAAGATTTTCAATGACACTAGATTCACAAAAAAGTAAATGTTAAAGGTCACATATAGTAAAAACTGAAATTCTGTGGCTTTTTTCATGATAACTGAGGTCTAGGGGCTATGTAAGTACCACACAAGTTTCAAAACAGTCATTTAAGAGTCAAATTCACACAGCCTGCTTGAAGTAGCTGTGAGTTAAAACGGTTGTTTGTACTTCCGTGAATTTGCTACGTCACCGTGAGACAGTCGCCGCCTTTAGTCTCCACCTCGAGCACTGTCCACCATCCACTGCCCCACCCCCTTGTTGCTAAACAAACTCCATCACACCACGTGAGAAAATGCTGTTCAATTGATGGATGTCAGGAAACTAAATCATTGCAAAGGCTTCTGAAAACATTAATATACGAGAACAATGGCTAATATTCATTTAAAAACGCATTAACATAGCCCGATTTTGGATAGAAAATGTGCCTAAATATAATTGATTTGTTTAAAATTCTGCCTATGCATGAAGAATATTGCAAATAATCATTTAAACAAAACTGAAAGACTTAAAAAAAGATTAGATCTAAATTTAGATTTAGATTTAAAAAGCCACCGATCACTCACTATCAGTTATCTACACAATTCATCATTATAATATAGAGCCATATTTTTATACTTTTAGATTTACTTGACTTTTACTTAGTTTTTAAAATGTAGTATTTACATCAGTCCCTTTGACTGTTTGGGGACCAGTAGCTTTATACTAACCCACAGAAATTTACTATGAATGTACTGCACTATAATAAACGGTCACCTACTGTATGACTTGTAAGAAATCGGTAGAAACATAACTGCATGTAAATGACAATTTCAGTTGACTGTTTGATATGATAAGGGTTAGAAGTACCAACTGTGGGACAATAAGGAAACATTGACTGCACATCCTCTAATATCTGTGCCTACTGTGAAGCAGTAAACTGCTGTAGTGCATACTAGCCCTTATTATCTTTTTAGACACATCTCTTTAATTTAATACTACTGTATAAGAATGTCTAGGTTTGTGAAGCACAAAAGATTTTTCAATTCACGTGTCACTACACATAAAGTAAAGTGTGCAATATGATAAAATATATGTATTCTCATTTAAATGAATTAAAATATTAAAATGCCATTGTAAATACTTTGTGGGTTCTTTGATTATTAATGTATTTTGATATGATATTAGCACACAAGAACAGAGACTTATATATGTGTTCAATACAACATTATGCAGCAACAGTTTTCTTTCTTGCTAAAAACAAGTACTGTAGTTGAACATTTAAACTCAGAAGTTAGTTTTTCTAGGTGTGCATTGTCTCTACATTAGCAGGACTTTAGGCTGATAGTGAAAGTGAAGTATGGCCAATGTACAGTAACCCATACTTGGAATGTGACCTCTGTAACCCATCCAGTGAAGAGTGAACACATGCACTGCAAGTCGTAAAAACACACACACACCCTCCCAGAGCAGTAATAGATAGATTCCACACCAACAAAAGACACAAAAGCAAGCATGTATGTATTTGCGCTAAAAAATAAACTATAAAAATGCAATACTTTTCAGCAAAGGAAGATTTCTTAGATGCTCATACTACTGCTAGATATGCTTCAGTGTATCTACATCATCTTTGTGTACCTGGCTGATATCATATCTGATGGCTGTCGCTGTTTCAGAGTAAAGCACTGCTAAAGTGGAAAGACAATACAGTAATGGTGAGGTCTTGTTGAGACTATCAAGAGCAGGGGTGCTCAAACTCGGTCCTGGAGGTCCAGTGTCCTCCAGAGTTTAGCTCCAACTTGCCTCACACCTATCAATAGGGGTGGTATCAATTCCACCCCTTTGTGATTAGTTACCATACAGCCTGTCTGAATCCGTTTTCAAGAGCTGCCCTCATGCCGCCGAAGTCATGGCCTCATGAGGCAGCAAGGCAACAAGTCAGCTGCCATGGGTTTCGGACGCAGTCGGAGAGATTGGAAGGTTGCCCCTCGAATGGACCATACAAACAGTAGTGACGTATCTACCTATACATATGGACTGAACGGTAACAGAAAGTTTCACGTGTTTACATCGCTAAGGGTGATGCACAAAATCGTTGAGTGCAGATCAGTCATATTTTATCATAAATTAAATGTATTAACATAACATAAAGTATTCAATTTATTAACATTAACATATAGTGACCAGAATTAACAGTTTCATAATATAAAAGAATGTACATTCAGCACGTTTTCATCAGCGTTCTCAAAATAAAGAAAATATGGGTTGTAGCTGTTTTTTTCTGAGTAGTGTGATGGACTGATTGGCCAGCAGATCATGTGACCCTGCTTCCAGACAACAAAATCACAGTTGTGTAGTATTTTAGAATTCCATTGTATACATTTACACTGTAAGACTCACCAGCACAATTCTGTGCATATGGTAAAGGTGCCATAGAATGTAAAACTGTATTTACCTAGGCAAAGATGAATAATACGAATTCTGTTCATGCTAATGATATATTGTGAGCCTCAAACGCGATTGTTTCCTCCTTATGTAAACCTTGTGCATGCAAAAGACAGCTGTAAAACAGGCCAATCTCAACATTACACCAACTGTGAGCTCAGCTTACAGTCGAGATGTACGCCCAAACCGGTGGCGGCTGGTCAATAGGGGGCACCACCCCCAAAGTTGGCCAGAGAAGAAAGCTACTTTAACATGTTACGGGAAAGTTACATACATTATGCAAATTAATATAAAATAAAATATTTTTGATGTACTATTTTACTGTTAGTCATGTTACCATGAAAAAATCAAAACTGAGTTCGTTGTGTGTATGTGTCTGGGGCGCCACCCAAACGAGTGTGTATGTAGGTCAGTAAATGTGGTAAAAGCATGTGACTTGAGGCTGAGCTCTAATTGGCTAGTTTCAGATACATTTTGGGGCGCAGGACTGTGCGCACCAAACCCTACCACTTATGTTGTAAGCAAAGTAGCCTCTTATGGAACGGCTAAATTCCACAAGGGGGCGTATTTGTTCCTCAGACGTTGCACAATAAACGTGACATCCGAATTTATTCATTATAAATCGTGAATGTAAAGTGAGATTCGAACGAATGTCCGTTAGTGAACTAATTGTATACACTATTTATATCGTAATTCGGTCAGAAACGTAAAGATTGTGAGATGAACAAATCGTTTTGGATTAAAAGGCTTGGATATTCCATTTCCTTGGACTTTTGGGTTTTTATGAACAATTTGTTTTGGACAATTTCACCGAAGCTGATAAAGAGAAGATTTTGAAGGTCAGTAAATATCCTAAATTCAGGTAACTAACAACTAGATTACAGTTTTATGAATGCTATAAATCATATTATGCTTTGTGTGTGCGCTTAATGGAATCCCTAAAGTCTAAGCTTTCCAACGATGTGCCGCATAACCGTATATTTTGAAGATTTAATGCTTCAAAGTTACAATGACGTAATGCAGCCTCACGTGCAAGGGAGGGGGTGTACCGTGTACGGCACAGTGTTCCTTAACAGGTTAATATAGTTTTTTTATGTCTTTGAACTCATATGATTGGATCGTTCTCCGAGTCTCATAACCGCATTGCAGATTGCCATGGAACTGCTATTTACAGTACGGATCAGTGGAAGCAAGTGAAATATCTTGAGATGAAACTAAATATAATTTTATCCTTGCAAAATCATTCTTTACAAGGCGTTCAGTTGAATAATAAATAAAGGATTAAGGAGCTTGGACCAGATTGAGCAGCAGGAAGTGATCACGGTTGAGTTTACACTGTGTGCTTTTCCAGCACTTATGGCAAAGAGAATTGGCTGACATTAGTTGGATGATAAGTTGGGACTTTTATGGATTTCCCTGTTTGCTGTTTCAAAATCTGTGTGATAGACTGCGTAAAATTATGTGCTGCATTTGAGCTGCCTTTGCGTGGACATGATGCTCAGATAATCCGGTATTTTCCGTGGCTTGGTTAACTTTTTTGCATCGTACTGGTCTGTGATCAGGCAATCAGAGCTCAACATTATTATTCATGACCCTTTCAAATAAGGTAATAACAGACCATTTCATTCTTAAGACAAATCCTAGGGTTGTTATTGGACATGTAAAACCATTTCTGAATAATTTTGGCACTTAATAAAACAACACACCTTCTATGTAGACGTCAGAGAACTATTTAACGTATTGTTTATTTTTTGGTACCTTTGAAACTTTAAAATAAAATGTCTTTTATTACCAGTGAGGATTTTTCTCTGCTATTCTGTGTCTATGTATTATCTTCAAGGTTAGTTGATTAGAGGTATGGATGAAACATCTCTGCATATCAGTGTCAGGATCCTGTCTTGTCATAGTTTCTAGCTCCTTGTGACAGGGTTCTGGCAGTACCATGTTTTATGTTAAGGCACTTGGCTTTGTTTATCTGGCCATGTGCCTTGCCTGTCTTGTCTATAACCCCGCCCCCTTGTCTCCTTGTTAATCACCTAATTATTGTTTGATTCATGTCACCTGTTCCCTCTTGATTTGCTCCCCTATTTAATGCCCTTGTGTTTGCTGTCCTGTGCTCGTTCGTTTTGTACTTATCCTGTGTGTTGATTCTTATTAAATCTAGTCTAGTATTCAGTCAAGTAAGTGTAGTTCCTTGTGTAGTTTATTGTTAAGTCTAGTTTGTTTGGTGTTTTGTTTCCCTAGTGTGTTTTGCCCCCTCGTGGGTTTTGTTTTCTCATTTCTGTTATAATAAAAGTTTTTGTTATACTGTCTGCGCCTGGGTTCGTCTCCTGTTCCTGACAATCAGACTGCTGCTGAAATTCTTGCACCCTGTGTCATCAAAGCACCTTGTGTCATCACACTCTTTTAATGCATGTTTGACAAATTAATGAAATTGGGTGGGACCCTGCAACCATAAGAATGAACTGGGGTGGTTTCCTGGACAGAGTGTAGAATTATCCAGAACTAGGCCTTATTTATATTAGGACATTTAAGTAGTTTTTACAAACAAACCTTACAAATAAAAAACAAAAAAGAGTACAGGGAAATTCCCCTCTGCACTAAACTGACGAAAGAACCCGCAGCAGAATCCTTTGTAAGGAATCAACAGTGCATATAAGGTAAATAATAATAATTAAATTCAAATAGTAATGATGTCAAGTAGACCTTACAAGCAAGATTTGCAGGATTTTTTTCTCTTTGATTTTAGGGCGTAGTAGACGTTGCCAAGACTTATGTAAACTGTTTTGATTGGACAAAAGTTTAATCAGAAAGTGAAAGAACATTGAAAACCAGTTCTGCACAGTGGCAGTCTGCTCTTAAAAGTAAGTCGTTTTATTTCTATCAAATACATGTTCTATGTATAGACTAGGACTTTTTTTAGTAAATGTAACTAATATGTTTTTTTAGGCTATTATATGCAACCATTTTGTCATACGATAAGGGCATATAGCAACTGCTGATTAGTCTTTAAAGCGGCACTATGTAAAGGGCGGATGACACAGAATGCATTTATGGCAGTTGTAAGCATGGCCGCAGAATTTTCACATTTAAAAATAAAATTTGAAGTTCTCTGAATGACTAATTACCTAATTTAAAACGACTTGTATTGGTATCCACATATATAATTAAGTTTGGACAGTTTACTGTAGGCTATAGATTAGCGTAAAATGACAGAAACTGCTCAAGCAGCTGTGAGATGCAACACCGGCCGCGGGTGCAGCACAGCATTTGCAGCGTTGCCAGATCCCCAGAGGCGGACACTACTTAAGTATTTTTACTTTCTACATAAAAGTAAATGTTTAAGTTTTCGTATTTTATTAGTGTTTTTCTTTGGAAAACATACATTCCAAAGCATATTATCATAATTGTTACACTACATTTCATAATTTCAAGTGTTTGGTTTATATTTAATAATTAAGTACATTAAACATCTAGGGGTGGTTTCCTGGACAGGGATTAGCTTAAGACATGACTAGGCCTTAGTTTAATTAGGAAATATACCCAGATGGCATGCAGCCATTGAAACAGTGTTGGAAATCGTTGATTTGTCAATGTTGATACCATTGGATCGATATCAGGTTTGCACCCTCCATTGGTATTGAGAGAATATTGAAGTTTCAACAGGTCGCCATTGTCGTGATCAGTGTTTGCTTTAGTAGGGCCCTTTACTCTTGTGTTTTAATGATAAGTTTTCTTTGGCTGCTGAAGCATTGTTTTAAAATACATCTGCTATTGCAAAGAAAACAAAACAAAGATCTAATGTTGTCAAGTAGTTTAATTCTTGTAGATATGTTTAAATAATGTTAATGTAATACTGTTAAATTTATGCAAAACATGGATTTTACAGTACTAGTTGGAAACAGTGTCAGGTCTGTTATTTTGAGGATTACAAAAACACGTTTAAAAAGTTTAACTACTGAATCTATCTCTGACATCATGAATCGGTCTACGAATCTCATTAATGGTGACGATCAACAAAAGAAAGCTTCATGCTGCAATGCATGCTGGGTATCATCGTAGTACTAAACTAATTTATAACTCCCAGCATGCATTGCAGTTGATCGTTTTATATGAATTTGTTTGATGATTGTCACCATTATTGAGATTTGTAGGATGAGTAATGATGTCTGAATGTGTCAGCAATTTTTCTGTTTGTCTTGACAGTGTATTTACAAACCAAAACATTTATAACTGTCAAAAATGGATCAACGTAATCATGTAAAGCAGCTTAATTTTATAAAATCTTGACATCCTCACAAAAAGCAATCACTTTCAACTTAACTTTGAAACCCATCCTTCTTTACCAATGCACATGTGTTTCTACATAAACACATACAAACACTAAAAAAAGAAAAGAAAGATTTAACTTAGTGATAACAATAGTCAAGGACCCAACTAAAGCAAACACCGATCACAATAATGGTGGCCTGCTGAAATCCCAACACCCTTTCAACACCAATGGAGGGCGCAAACCCGACATTGATTCAATGCAGTTAACATTGACAAATCAACTGTTCCCAACATTGTTTCAATGGTTTGCATGCTATCTGGGATAACTAATTTTAACAAACATACCTTACTTAAAACATTACTTGTGTGCATTTTTAGACAAAACAAAGGGCACTGATGTATTTTAAGATATGTCAGTGCAAGTTGTTTTCCGTTTGGACAGCTCTTACATTTATTTTAGTCTAGGACTAGTCTAATCCCTGTCTGGGAAACCGCCCCATAGTAATTTTTTTACTTAAGTAAAAAGTACTTTTGTACTTTTACTCAAGAAAAGTATTAAATAAATTTTAATATGCAATATAAAACATTGTATTATTCTATGCTTTAGAATGGAGTGAACATTTTTTAGTAAAGTACATGTTTTCCCCAGACAAACACTCTGATAAAGCACAGATGCTTAGAAAATGTATTTAAAATACTCAAGCACTGGAAAATATTTCTGTAGAAATTACAGTATTACTGGGTATTACTGGCAACTAGCTGCCAGTAACTTACTGTAGATTTTACATTTATGTTATTTACTGGCAACATTTTGTTCAAAGTTAAATGAACATGAAACATTTTTAGACTTTATCTTCTACAGTAAGTTACTGGCAACCAGCTGCAAAATTACAGCAATTTTTTTTACAGTGTAGTGTTGTCCCATTGTGAAAAGTCCTCTTTAGACAATGTTTTAGCAACAAGTGTGCCACTTTGGAAAATGTATTAAGTGAGAATGTGCAGGTTACTGTTAGCAATGTCTCTGATGTAAGGTCTGAACTGATTATTTTTCTTTATGGCCTATTTTGTTTGTTTTCGCACTAATATCTGGAAACACGGGGTGACTAGCACCTAAACAGTATTCAAATGGCACATCATTCAGTGTGGGCACGTTTTGCTGACGTGATACTACATTCGGTAAAACACACGCAATAATCATCATGATTATGTAGGCCTATAAATGTTTTCAACACTAAAAATAAGTAGAAAATAACCGAGATAGATTTAGAACAATTGGGTTTAAATGAAATTTTCCCATATAAACATTGGCCATTAAGAAGGCTATGTTATTTTATTTAGTTTAGTAGTTAGCATTTAAAACATTGCTATCATGCTGAAAACATTCATAAGAGCACTAAACAAAGTTATTGTTTACATTGCCTAATATTGCTTATTATAATGATTAATCAGTGTTGGGGGTAACGCATTACAAGTAACATGCATTACGTAATAACATTACTTTTCTAAAGTAACAGGTAAAGTAACGCATTACTTTTTAAATGTACACATTAATATTTGTTACATTTTCATAAAAGTAATGCAAGTTACTTTTTTAGTTTAATTAATTTGATTAAAAAATATGTACTGAATTAAACTAACCGTTGTCACATTATGCACTCTATGCGTATACGCCTGTGTGGGAACAGTTTGAGTCAGAAACTGAGATGGCAGGGCAGAGCTCGACATTTTTGTGATGAAATATGCAATTTCTGAATAAAGAACTTTTCGGTCATAAAAACACCTGCAAGGCCTGAAAGAGATCAAGCCTCCGACAAGAAAAAGTAACGCAAAAGTATCTAAAAAGTAACATAAGCATTACTTTCCATGAAAAGTAACTAAGTAACGCAATTAGTTACTTTTTTTGGGAGTAACTTAATATTGTAATGCATTACTTTTAATAGTAACTTTCCCCAACACTGTGATTAATATTATGATTAATATAATGATTAATATAATGCTATAAAAAACATTGTTGCATGAAAATGAATACATTATCCACCCTAAATCAACAGTAAGGAATTAATCAATTGTAATCTCATAAATAGGGGATAATATAACAATGTCCACCCCCCAAAACATATAGGGCCCTATTTTAACGATCTAAGCGCATTGTCTAAAGCGCACAGCACAACGTCTAAATGGGCGTGTCCGAATTCACTTTTGCTAATTTAACGACGGGAAAAATGGTTTGTCCTATTTTTTTATTGAGTAATGGGAGTATTTTGGGCGTAACGTGCAACAAACCAATGAGAGTCTCAGCTCTCATCCCCTTTAAAAGCCAGTTGCGCTGGCGCTATGTCTAATCCATATTTAGATTATGGACTTTGTAAACTGAAAAACAAAGCGGAGGAAGAAGATCCCCAGTTTAAGATTAATGTTAAATAATTGTGTTGTTTTTCACTTGTATTGAAATTGTTATTTTTTCATTAAAACCTTTAAAACCCGTTTTCATTTAGTCATGGAAGTAAAAAAGCATGCTTTTAATTGCTTTAAATGTATGGCTATCCAATATCATCAAAAAATTTTTTACAAGTATTTAAGAAAAGGTTTGTACTGTAAAAATACTTTATTTGTAACAAACAGGAGATAAAGAATTTACAAACGGCTCTCTTCATGTTTCAGCACTTGGACAGCGTAATTTTTTTAAGCATTACTTAAAGAAACAGTATGTAAGAAATGTATATCAATGAATCATAAAATGGCCCTGATATGTCACTAGACATTAAGAAATCATTTTCATTTCAAATACTTATAACACTCACAACAGTGGTATGGCCAGGATATTGTCATTTAAAAAGTGGAGTTGCAGCCCTCAACTGATGTTTATGTTGTCATTATGTGTATTGGCCACCAGTTGTGTGATTGCAGTACCAGTTTTAGCCACAAGTTTTGTGATTGCAATATCAGTTTTGGCCAAAATCCTACATACTGTTCCTTTAAAAATGTTTCTCGTCTCACCATATCCACAGGTACAGAGTCATCATATACAATAAATCCGTGAGGTAGCATTTAAAAAAACATTTAAAAACAGATGCATTTGTTTAAAGCAAAGCATTTGTTTACTTACCAGGCTGCAGGTGAAGCAGCTCTTTGTGCCTTCTAACGTCTCATAATTAGTCCTCATTTATGTCTAAGAGACTCAATAATATTCTTTTACATTTCAATCCTTTAATCTTTCATATTTAAAAGCGTTTTGTGCTGCTGCGCATTCATGTATGTGTTAAGCAAACCCGCGTTGTCGTCCCGTTTATAGGCGCATATTACTGACGCGCTCTTTAAATAACAAAAAAACATATTGCGCCATTGACTTTAGACTAGGTTTTAGTTGGTCAACAGCGTAGTCTATTTTAGTTGCCTCAAAATAGCAACGCGCCAACAATGCACCTGAACACACCTCGTTTTCAGACCAGAACGCCCATGGGCGCAAAAGGGGGCGCAAATGCATTTGCTATTTAAACAACGTGGCGCTAAGCGTGAAAAAGATAATTGCGCAGGGTGGAAACTAGCAAAAGACTGCATTGTGCCGGGTGTAAGATAGCCCATAAAGCAGGGGTGTCAAACTAATTTTAGGCTGAGGGCCGGATGGTAAATAACGCCACAAAGTGAGGGCCGGATAATTTTTTTAAACCTTAGTGTGCTGATAATTGTCTTAAAATTAACTAAACAAACCAATTAATTAGTTTGTTTAGCAAGAAAATCCAGAGAAACACACAGCTCTGTGAAAACTACATTTCATAAGTCACACTCATTTTGTACATATTATACACACAAATTTACATCTGTACAAAACCCACTGGCCTAAAGCTTTAATTTAACTTCTTTTGCCTTAATGGCAAAATTATTTATAAACCATTCACTTTTCTTTGTAATAAGAACAGTCATTTAGAAAATGAAAATGCTAGATGTGGCAGTGGCCCAAAAGCAAAAAGGGCACTATGGGGGGGTGGTACTATTATTATGGTTTTAATGAAGTGTTATAAATATGATGTGTTATATTACTAGCATCAACTTAGACAAGTGATTATAATGGGAAATATAATAACAAGAATTAAAGTCTGCTAAATATTCAATATGATTTACCTGCTGGCTTGATGTATGGGGAGCCAATTCTGCCATATTCATAAATAAATAAATACATAAATAAATATACAAGGAAATGTAAAAAAACTAAAATACAGAAATAAATAAAGAAATATATATACATGGAAATGTAAAAAAACAAAAATAAATGAGTATTTATACCTGTATTTCTTTATTTATGTATAATTGTATTTTTTCACACTATTATTTATTTATTCATTTATACATTTATTTATTTTTACTTTTATTTATTTTCACATTTATTTATGTATAAATGTATTTATGTCTACACGTATTTATTTATACATTTATATATTTCTATATATATTTATTTCCACATTTATTTATTTATACATTTATTTATTTCTTCTTTTCTTCGTCTGCATGCCAATGAGGGGGGCGCGTTCCACCCCAGACCCAGCAATCGATCTCTGAGCGCCAGTGCTGAAGCCCCGAGGCCCCAGCGACACCCGGCGGTGTGAAAAGCGAACAAAGTTGCACATAGAGTGAATGACTTGGAGATGTGTAATATCCAAAACCTTATTTCAAGTTTTAAATCATTTTGTGTCACCACAACTGTGTGTATATATAGGGTCACTACACATAGCATACGCACTGCACTCAGTACACGGCCGTAAATCGCCATCCGGCCGTGACCTCCAAAATGTCTTGGCACACATAAATATCAAAATGCACGTTATCAACATATCTGATGACAGACCCTTGTAAGTGGACAGTATGCTCCAGGGCATTTACATTAAATGTTATTAATAGTGCATAATTTCATGCGTTTCCATATTAAAGTGTCCACTTACAAGGGTCTGTCATCAGATATGTTGAAAACGTGCATTTTGATATTTATGTGTGCCAAGACATTTTAGAAATCACGACCGGATGGCGATTTACGGCCATGTCCTGAGTACAGTACGTATGCTATGTATAATGACCCTATATATACACAGTTATGGTGACAAAAAATGATTTAAAACTTGAAATAAGGTTTTGGATATTGCACATCTCCAAGTCATTCACTCCATGTGCAACTTTGTTCGCTTTTCACACCACCAGGTGTCACTGTGGCCTCAAAGCTTCAGCACTGGCACTCAGAGATCGATTGCTAAGTCTGAGGTAAAACACGCCCCCCTCATTAGCATACAGACGAAGAAAAGAAGAAATAAATAAATGTATAAATAAATAAATGTGGAAATAAATATATATAGAAATATATAAATGTATAAATAAATACGTGTAGACATAAATACATTTATGCATAAATAAATGTAAAAATAAATAAAAGTAAAAATAAATAAATGTATAAATAAATGAATGAATAAATAAATAATAGTGTGAAAAAATACAAATATACATAAATAAAGAAATACAGGTATAAATACTCATTTATTTTTATTTTTTTACATTTCCATGTGTATATATTTCTTTATTTATTTCTGTATTTTTGTTTTTTTTTACATTTCCTTGTATATTTATTTATGTATTTATTTATTTATGAATATGGCAGAATTGGCTCCCCATATGATGGAGCTTTGAATCCATGTTTGCAATGTTGAACTGCCTTTAGCAGCCTCTCTTTCCGTTCTCTGTCGTTATTTTGTGAAGGCATTGGTGTTTTTTGTATTTTTTTCTACAAAGTGTGCCAACAACAGCAAATTTAGTGTTTATATTAACTTAGATCTGATCGGGAACATTAAATCGATTAGACAAGCATAGGGTTGCCACCTGTCCCGGTTTTACCGGGATTGTCCTTCTTTTTAATAACCTGTCCCGGGAAATGTATCAACTCTCCCGGGACACTAAATGTCCCAGTTTTCGAAAAGCTATGTTAATATGTAATTTTGCGCATGCACGGCAGAGAGTGAGACCTTGCGTCTGACGTGACGTCTGTGTGTGTGTTAGCGCATGTAAGACAGAGAGCATCCTGATTGGCCTGTTTCAGTACATCAACCAGTCAATTGTCAGTGTGGGCGGGCTTTTATCTCTTCTCCCGAACCGAATTAATCAGTGTATCTAGAAACAGGAGCGCCATGGCAGAGGGAGAGTGCCCCAAAAGCGAAAATATAAGACACATTTTACACCAGACTACACGAGTGTGTACCCCTGTCTTAAAATAGTTAAAATCTTGCATGGTGTACAGTTTGTAACAGTGACTTCAGATTTACCCATGGCGGGTTAAATGATTGTAAAATACATGTTGAGGTGAGTTCAACGAGTTTAATTTCACGTGCATATTTTTCAGGCCGGCTAGTGGCTATTTAGACCTGTTTAAAGTTGCAATGGAATATAAATAAAAACAGTTTACATAAATAGTATAATCAGTTTATATAAATTGTAAAGTGATTTACTTATTTTAATATAAATAACAAATAATTGGGTAACACTTTACAATAAGGTTCATTAGTTAACACACACAGTTAACTAATAATAAACTGCACTTATAGCCTAAAGCAATTTATTTTATTTTTGTTAATGTTAATAATAATTTATTTAAATCTTGTTAACATTAGTTAATTCACTGTGAACTAACATGAATAAACCATGAACAGCTGTATTTTTATTAACTAACGTTAACAAAAATTAACAAATACAGTAACAAATGTACTGCTCACGGTTAGTTCATGTTAGTTAATACATTAACTAATGTTAACAAATAAGAATTGAAAAAAAAAGAATTGTAAAGTGTTTGCAATAATTGCATAGGCCTATAGAAATATTATGCTCTGGGGTGGGGGGTGTTAGGGGGCTTGTGAGCAATTCGAATTGGTAGGGTCATCGATATGTCCAGGTTTTTTATCAGACATGGGTGGCAACCCTAGACAAGCATTGTAACGTTAATACTAAGAATGTGGATATTTTGTTGTTGTTTGCTTGCTAAGTTGCTAGCACTTTTAGAACACCGACAGCAAATAATTACCGGAAGAAATACATAAACAAACTTACAAATTACTAATTCTGCGGTTTAACAACTGATATAATGTAATGAATCTACCTGTTAATGCAACGAACTTCGGAAACTGTCGTCTTCGCTCTCCAGGCAGAGAGTGAACACCGTCACAGAGATGCTGCGGAGCGGTCGGGAAAACACGAAGTGGATCGCCGGAATCAGTGGAGTGGTAACAATAAAACGGCAAGATTTTTGGGCACCGTGTTTAGTCTATGTTCCGCGTTTTGCTGCTTTCCGCAAGTCTCTCATATTAAAAACGAACTAGACACCCACCTGAAAGGGTTTTTAAAATATGTATTTAATATTTAATTAAACTGTATAAATCATCATGCGGGCCGGATTGGACACCTTTGCGGGCCGTATCCGGCCCGCGGGCCGCATGTTTGACACCCCTGCCATAGAGTGTGTGTATCCAAAGTGTAAAATGGCAAAAAGGTTTAGACAGAATACATAAGATCCCATGTAAAAAAGTAGCCTACATTTGAATGTACATTTAAATAAGTATTTGGTAAAAGTTCTGCACTACAAATAAAAAGTACATAATTGCACCTGAAAAGGTATACAATACCAGTAACACTTAAATCAATTTCTAATTAAATAAATTTTGTCTTAAAATAGCACAGTTAAGTATAATTAGATTCTTAAAGGGACATTTCACAATACTTTTTTAAGATGTCAAATTAATCTTTCTTGTCCCCAGAGTACAAATGTGAAGTTTTAGCTCAAAATAACATATAGACTTTGTAGGTGTGAGCAAAAATGTGCCGTTTTTGGTTGTATCATTTTAAATGCAAATGAGTTGATCTCTGCACTAAATGGCAGTGCCGTGGTTGGATAGTGCAGATTAAGGGGCGGTATTATCCCCTTCTGACATCACAAGGGGAGCCAAATTTAAAAAAATTTAAAGGCCTTTTTTAATGGTTGTCTCTTAATATACTAAAAATTACACTGTAAAAAAAATCCGTAGTTTTTACGGAGAAATACTGGCAGCTGTGGTTACCAGAACAATTCTGTAAAAAATACATCTGAAAACCGTAAAAACAACACCACCACAGTTGTGTGCATTACATCGAACTTTTGTAAATTTTACAAATCTTACCTGTATACAGAATTTCTTTGATTTATTAACTGTTTAGAAACTCTTACTTTTTAATGGTAAAATGCAGATGTGATTGCCAGAAAACCGCCTTAAAAATATATGAACATGTAAACAACTTTTTGTATTTTATTAATTAATATAATTTTATTCATATTTGAATATATGCAGAAAACCACTATAATCCAGGTGATGGAATAGACAGCTGCACAAAGAAACAAAGTTTGTTGTGAAATTATTACAAATTGTTTTCTAATTAATTGCCAACAACTTGAAAAGAGACAACACACATACACCAAGATTGTATCATACAAACAAATACAAAACAACATCAGGGTAAGTTATTAAATCGCTCAGTGTCTATGAGTCCATTTTACAGAGTTAAAAAGTGACACTTAAATAATGACATGATGAATGAACATTAATGATGAAATAGAGAGCAGTCAAAACACAAGTACAACTCAACTACAGACAAAATGAGACCTCACCATAGGAGAATTAAACACAAACACCATTAACATCTACACTTATTACAAACCAGTTTGACATATTTCTGTCATACATTTACATAATCTCTTATTGAGAATTAACAGAGGGTTAGATGATGATTTATCAAGTCACCATTATGGTGATCAGTGGTTGTTTTAGTTGGGGTCTTGAGCCTCATGGTTACCTAATTTATTTTTCTTTTTATCAATTGTGTTAGTGGGTTACACAGAGCACTTATTGATGATGAAAGGGGTTGTAAAAACAAGTCTCCAACATTTCTTTACTGTTAAGTGGTTTGATTTATCCACATGAAAGTTGTGATTGACTGGTAGTTATAGTAAGAGAGAAATGAGTTTAATGTCTGGTGTATGTGGTCTTCTGCAATTATAGCGTTTATGGAGTTTTGTAAAGTAATGGCTTTGGGACTGGTTAAAACGTTTTTTTGACACTTCATATTCATATCAAGATTCAACCTACAAACCTCAATAGTGGTGACCATCTAAAAACTAATTCAGATTAAGTGCAATGCATGCTAGATAGGTTTGTACTATGAGAATACCCAGAATGCATTGCGGCATGCAACTTTCATGTTTTGGGTCACCGTTGTTGTGATTTGTATGCTGATTCTTGATGTCTAGACTGATTTTGTTTAGTCACAGAATTGTCTGACATTACTTTTACTGTTTTTAAGTCTAATTGTCTTGCCACTCTGTAACATCGTCCCACAAGAACATTTGTATGGGGAACAGAAAAAAATTAATGTTCACGTTTAAAGTTTTTTTTTAGAACACTTGCTTGGTAAACTTTAAGATGACTAGACCATCATTAAAAATCTACCAACATCACTTGATTTTACTTATTTCAGCTTCTTAGACCATAGCTTATGTGTATTGACACATTACTCTAACAGTCAGAGAAAGCTTAACCCAAAGACCTACGAGCCAAGTGTCCCATTTAAGGAAACAATGATCACCATAATGGTGACTTCAAACAAACCAAATAAAGTCAAACTGGTTTGTAACAAGCGCAGATGTCAATGGTGTCCGTGTTCAACTCCTCCATGGTGAGATCTTGAGCGATTGAATGTGTTTATATGTTATATTTATACAGTTAATGTTCATCTAAGATTTTGTCTGTAGTTCAGTTGTACATGTGTTTTGACTGCTCTCTATTTCATCATTAATGTTCATTCATAATGTCATTATTTAAGTGTCACTTTTGAACTCTGTAAAATGGACTCATAGACACTGAGCGATTTAATAACTTACCCTGATGTTGTTTTGTATTTGTTTGTATGATACAATCTTTGTGTACGTCTACTGTCTTTTTTTAAGTTGTTGGCAAATAATTAGAAAACAAGTTGTAGTAATTTCATCACAAACTTTGTTTCTTTGTGCAGCTGTTTATTCAATCACAGGGATTATAGTGGTTTTCTGCATATTTTAAGAAATGAATAAAATTATATTAGTTAATGAAGTACAAAAATTTGTTTACACGTTCATATATTTTTAGGGTGGTTTTCTGGCAATCACATCTGCATTTTACCATTAAAAAATAAGAGTTTCTAAACAGTTAATAAATCAAAGAAATTCTGTATACAGGTAAGATTTGTAAAATTTACAAAAGTTCGCTGTAATGCATACAACTGTGGTGGTGTTATTTTTACGGTTTTAACCACAGCTGCCAGTATTTCACCGTAAAAACTACAGATTTTTTTTTTACAGTGTATTCTTTACTCTTTAAGATGTTTTTAGATGATCATACAAAAAGTGGTACCTAAATACATTTTTATTTACTTTTTTTTTAGCACATTTTAGTTCATATTCATGGTGTCTTAAAATAGCACAGATAAGTACACTTAGATTATCTTAACAAGTATTAAAAAATATTTTTGTGTGTATTAAGTACACAATTAGTGGGCAAAAATAGAGCCCTTAAGTACACTATGGAAGTGTACTTCTTTTTCACCTAAGAAGGTCTTGTTTGAACAAGTCATGGCTATCTGTAAAAACAGCAGTGTCAATTTGAACAAGTGTGTAATAATAAAATAATTTTACTTTGCTTTGTAGATCAACATGAGTGCCGTTTTATCCAGCCTTACTATAGAGCAAAGGAAGAAGCTGCGCTCTATGTTTTATCCAAGCAAACTGAGCCTGTTGTTCAAAGCCAGTGTGCATGGGTATCACTCTGATTACTTTCATCAGAAGTGTGACAGGCAGGGACCCACTGTCGCTGTGGCTTACAATAACTCAGGCTATGTATTCGGAGCATTCACCAATACCGATTACGCACAGACAGGGAAAGACGTAGTGGACAACAAAGCCTTCCTGTTTAGCTTCAATGACAGAATGGGTAACGAAGATCCCCTTCGTGTGGTCAGTGGAAATCCCCAGTGCTCTTTCCATGACGGAAATACTGGTCCAAATTTTGGATCTTTGGTGTTTATCTATAATAATACGGCCACAGTCTACAGCAATCCTGGACAGTACCAGTTTGATCCACTGCAGATGCATGGGAATAACTTAAATCTGACTGAGTTTGAGGTGTACAGAGTGGAAGGTTTGTGTTAATAATATGCATTAAAATACCAATAAGAGTATGAAGAGAGCATTCAGTTGTTGAATTTTTAGCACCCTGGTTTGTGGTTCCCTTTCAGACTATGGAGGGCTTATGGATAAACCATGGAGAAATATCCAGTGGACTCCTGAGTGAGTATCTTCTACGACCAGTTATTTCAGCTTCACTTCTCCTTAAAGGGGCCATGTCACAAGGCAAGGCAAGGCAAGGCAAGTTTATTTGTATAGCACATTTCATACACAGAGGTCATTCAAAGTGCTTTACATAGAAATGAGAAAATAATATATAAAAGAGAAAAAAGAAAATGTAAAAATAATAGATACACAATAAAATCACAATAAAAACAAAGATACATGAGAATTTAGAATAACAATTAAAGAAAATGAATGTGATTTTAATAAAAACAGTTTAAAATGTTAAAAAGAATAAAACAGGAGTAAAAGTGACTTGAGTTAAAAGTGCAGTCAGTGTGAAGCAGTACAGTGCTCATTCAGTAAATGCAGAGTTAAACAGATGTGTTTTTAATCTAGATTTAAAAGTGTTTAGTGTTGAAGCACTTCTGATCTCATCTGGAAGCTGATTCCAGCTAGAGGTGGCATAATAACTAAATGCTGACGCACCTTGTTTTGAGTAAACCCTTGGTATTTCTAACCCAGATAGCAAGCACATGTGGGCCACTTCAGGCAAAGATGCAGCACTGCTGGTCTTCTTATGGCCCGAATAAAAGGGATGTGAACCTAAAGTGGCTCACATGTAAAATAGCAAAAATGGGCCAAATATATCAAATCACATGTGGGCCTTTTAAGGCAAAGATGCGGTGCCCATTGCAACATGTCATCTGAATATGAACCAAAAGTGGCCCATCCGACAAATAGTGAATATGGCCCAAATATCAAACAACAAATATTGGCCACCTTTGGCAAAAATGCTGCACAACAGACACGGCCTAATTTTGGAATAAACCAAATGTGGCCCTCACATGTTGCAGCAAATGTGGCCCAGCTCTTTACAAACGTGTCTGGGCCAGTTTTGGCAAAGATATGGCAAGGTAAGCACCGGCTCATGTGGGTTTGTGTCTAAAGTGGCCCACATATGTTGCAGCAAATGTGGCCCAGTTCTTTTAAAACATATCCGGGCCGGTTTTGGAAAACATGTGGCACAGAAAGCACCAACTCATGTGGGTATGAGTCTGAACTGGTCCATATATGATGCTGTAAATGTGGCCCAGCTGTATAAAGATGTATCAGGGCCAGTTTTGGCAAAGATATGGCACAGTAAGCACGGGCTCATGTGTGTGTGAGTCTGAATTGATCCATATACCCAGCTAACAGAGAAAAGTTCTAAGAACGTTCCCTGAAAGTTCCCAACGTTCCCAATAACTTTCTGCCAACATAAAAAGTGTCCAGTTTTCTTGACGTTCTAAGAACATTTCTGTGTTGTCTGAACGTTAGAGGAATGTTACATTTTACCATTTTCAAACATTATGACAATAACCTGTTTTAATGTTCACACAATGTTTAAAACAACAACTGTTTTTAAATTGACTTGTTTGCTTGTTATGTAAATGATAGAGAAACATTGCATTTTATTATTTTAAAACTGTTATAAAACATTATTTCTGAATAGTCAGTAAAAATATTGCTGTAGAAAACACAATTCACTTATTAGGTTTAGATGTTGATGCTTTGTTTAATTTTAAGTCACCATTATTGTGATTAGTGTTTGTTTTAGTTGGACCCTTGACTTCTTTACTAATTTTTCCTGGTTGCCTTACTTTGTGTGTATAAAACACATTTGTTATGGTTATGTAAAGGTAATAGTGCAATTCTGTGGTGGTTGGTATATAATGGTAAAAATCATCATCTAATTAAAGGATTTACTCTTCAAAAGTTTATTTTCTGTCAATGGTGTATATGAGATCCAGCACTTTCACAGCAGTTTGTCATTAAGGAGTTTTAGAAATTTTGGCAAAAAATAACTGCTGTAAATTTGGGACATACGAACATCAAGAATCACACTATGAATCTCAACCATGGTGACAAAGAAAATGTAAAAAGTTCATTATTTCGCCATGTCGCAGTGCATGCTGGGAGTCCTGGATGAGATTTGTAATTTGTTAATACCCAGCATGCATTGCAGCATGAAGTTTTTCATTTAATTGTCACCATGGTTGAGATTCATACTCTGTTTGTGGCATCACTCTGGCTTGCTCGTGGGCGAGACGTGTCAAACAGGAGTGGACCACACAAGTGCCATCAATCCATGCCAGGTGTGGGCCAGATAATGGTGTTGGGTCTGGGCTGAATCTGGGCCAAAATTTAAATTAACATTACCCAGATTTGGGCCAGATCTGCATTATTTGCTTTGTGTTTGGCTGACATGTGGTGTTTCTATGATTTGCTTGTGGTAAAGATCTGGAAAAAAAAGAGGTGGACCGCTCAAGTGCCATCATTCCATGCCAAAGGTGGGCCAGATGAAGGTGTCAGATGTGAACCAGATCTGGGCCACAGCAATTTTGCTATCTGGGAACTGACCTAATCCTAATGATCTGAATAATCTGATTTTATATTCAGGTTATTATTGAGGTTTATATTCAGTTAGCATATCTGTCATGTATTTGGGTCCTAAGCCATGAAGTGATTTATAAACGAGTAACAATACTTTAAAGTCTATTCTAAATGTAACAGGAAGCCAGTGTAAGGACCTGAGGACTGGACCCAGCCAGCAGTGCTTGGTGGGGCAAATGTAAGCCCCATATGGGCTTGCAATATGAGCCCCAAGCTGGTCTTGCACCCGGGTTTCATGCTGGCCCCATCTGACTTAGCCCACATGAACCTTCTGTAGAAACAAAAGCCAATGTGGACTAAACCAAAGTCAAGTATGGGTGTGGTTGGGTTGAAGAAGTGATGAAGTTAATTAGATAATGAAGAGATGAATGAAGTGATGATTGACCATTAATGATAAACACCTGCTGTTAATAAACAGAATCACTAAAGAAAGATGAACAAGAAGAGAATAAAGAGAAAAAAATCCAGCAGAACCACAACAACTACAAAAAATAAATAAACATTTCTTGGTGGAGCTAATGTAGACTGCAAAATCCCCAGTGTTAAATTAATGCTGCTCAGTGTTTAGATCCACATTACAGGGTGTTAAAAAGTAACACTGAGGCATTTTCATCTTACTTGTAGAGTTATTTATTAACTTAGGTGTAGATGTTTGCTGTTTCATTAAAAGTCACCATCATTGTGATCAGTGGTAGTTTTAGTTGGACTCTTTACTCTGTTCTTGACTTGTTGTTTTCTGGTTGCTCTAACTTGGTGTGTTTAAAACCTGTTTGTTATGGCAACGAAAGAGACTAAAGTGTCCAGTGTGGTGGTGGTTAGGATATAGTGTTGATTGTCACATAAAAAAACTGATATGCTATTTTAGTTTGCTTACCGAAAATATTTTGCTGTCAGTAATGTGATACTGAAGTATGACATCTGGCACTCTCATTTCTGTTTATCATTTTAAAGAACGTTGAAATACTGTATAGTTCAAAATTAACTGTTGTCCAATTTAGACACCCAAATATAAAGAATCTGAGTATGGATCTCAATAATGGTGACCATAAAATGAAAAGCTTCATGCTGCAATGCATTCTGGGAATCAACAAATCTTATCCAGAACTCCCAGAATGCACTGCGGCATGAAAAAAAATCATGAACATTTTGCCATTTTTCTTTGTCACCATTGTTGAGATTCATACTCTGAGACTTGATGTTCGTGTGTTTAAGTTACATCATGGTTAATATAAGTACACATTGTTTCAAAATCTTCAGAATGACAAACCGCTTTGAGAGTGCCAGATATCATACTGTAGCATCACATACTGAGAGAGACCAATACATCTGCTAAATGAGCAAACACTAAATGAATAAATACATTATCTAGATGTTCAATATTACGTATCAACCACCATAACAGAATTGCAACATGGTCTCTTCTTCTTCTTCTTCTTTTGCAACATGGTCTCTTCTTTACCATAACAAATATAACACACAAAGTTACAGCAGGCAGAAAAAACATACAAGAGTCCAACTAAAACAACCAATGATCACAATAATGGTGACTTTAAATGAAACATCTAAACCTAAGTTAATAAATAACTCTACAAGTAAGATCTAAGATGTAAAATGCTTCAAGTGTTCCTTTTTTAACACTCTGTAGTGTGGATCTATATAAACATTAAGCAGTGTTAATGTTAATTTAACACTGGGAATTTTGCAGTCTACATTAGCTCCACCAAGAAATGTTTATTTATTTTTTGTAGTTGTTGTGGTTCTGCTGGTATTTTCTCTTTATTCTCTTCTTGTTTATCTTTCTTAGTGATTCTGTTTATTAACAGCAGGTGCTTATCATTAATGGTCAATCATCACTTTGTTCATCTCTTCATTATCTAATTAACTTCATCACTTCTTTAAAGGGGTCATATGATGAAAATGTTAGCATTGCCACTTTGTAGGTGTGAGCAAAAACAGGTCATTGAAATTTGGCTTTCATTATGATGTCATAAGGATATCTTATTAGAATAATACCGCCTCCTTAATCTGAACTCTGAAAAAGAGAGAAAAGAAGGACTTGACAGCACAATTGAGTTTGAATTACAACAAACCACCATCATTGTGATCAGTGTTTGCACTTTATCCGCTCATTTGCATTTTAAAAAACACACCTAAAACGACACATTTTTGGACTTGACAGCACAATAGAGTTTCAATTACAATAAACCACCATCATTGTGATCAGTGTTTGCACTTCATCCGCTCATTTGCATTTTAAAAAACACACCCAAAACGACACATTTTTGCTCAAACCTACAAAGTGGCAATGCTAACATTTTCATCATATGACCCCTTTAACCCAACCACACCCATACTTGACTTTGGTTTAGTCCACATTGGCTTTTGTTTCTACAGAAGGTTCATGTGGGCTAAGTCAGATGGGGCCAGCATGAAACCCGGGTGCAAGACCAGCTTGGGGCTCATATTGCAAGCCCACATGGGGCCTACATTTGCCCCACCAAGCACTGCTGGCTGGGGAGTAATGTGCTCAGATTTTTTGGTTCTGGTCAGAATTCTGGCAGCAGTGTTTTGTATTAGCTGCAGCTGTCTAATGGTCTTTTTGGGGATCCCAGTAAGAAGTCCATTGCACTAATCCACCCTGCTGGTGATGAAAGCATGAACAAGTTTCTCTAAGTCCTGTCTTGAGACAAAACAGCTAATTCTGGCAATATTTCTGAGATGGTAGTAAGCTGATTTGCTTATCGCTTTCACGTGACAACTGAAATTACGGTCAAACTCTAAAATTACACCAAGATTTCTGACTTTATTTTGTGTCTTTAGACCCCTAGAATCAAGGTATGTGTTAACTTTGAGAGTTTCATCTTTATTTCCAAATACAATGACTTCAGTTTTGTCTTTGTTTAACTGGAGGAAGTTTTGACGCATCCAACAGTTAATTTCTGGGTGTCATCTGCATAGCTGTTGTAAGCAATTTGGTTCTTTTTCATTATTTGACCAAGTGGGAGCATATACAAATTAAACAGAAGTGATGCAATGAACCCTGTGGGACTCCACATGTCATGGATGTCCACTCAGATTTATGGTTATCTATGTTCACATAGTAACCTCTTCCTTGTAGGTATGATTTAAACCATTTGAGGACCATCCCAGAGAGCCCTACCCAGTTTTCCAGTCTATGTAAGAGTATGGTGTGATCTACTGTGTCAAAGGCAGCACTAAGATCTAGTAGCACCAGCACTGATATTTTACCTGAATCAGAGTTTAAGCGAATATCATTTATTATCTTTATGAGCACTGTCTCTGTGCTGTGATGCTGACGGAAACCAGATTGAAAATTGTCCAGATAGCCATTTGAGTTTACGAATTTGTTCAGCTGATTAAAAACAACCTTTTCAATGATCTTGCCTATAAACAGAAGATTTGAGATTGGTCCACGGTACAATATGAGGCCGTATTGATCGTCATTCTGATATTACTGATCTTTTCAGAGAAAAAGGTTGCAAACTCATTGCATTTGTTGTCAGAGAGCATTTCACTAGGAACTTGATTTGGGGGGTTTGTTAGTCTCTCTACAGTAGCAAAAAAGAGTGCGAGTGTTGTTTATGTTGTTATTTATAATGGTGGAGAAGAAGGTCTGTCTAGCTGTTCCTAGTTCTACATTGAAAGCACAAAGACTGTCCTTATAGATGCTATAATGTACTTCAAGTTTTGTTTTCCGCCACATACGTTCAGCTTTTCTGCAAGTTATTTTCATGTGCTGTACTGCTGTTGTGTTTCTCCAGGGTGCTTTACGTCTGCCAGTGATCACCCTGACCTTTACTGGAGCTATACCATCAATGGCATCTTTAACTTTTATGTTAAAGTTTTCAAGGAGAACATCAACAGAGTCTGCCGATATGTTTGGCAACATTGATATAGCATTCATAAATACCTCACCGGTGTTCTCATTTATGAACCTTTTTTTTGACATAGACAGATCTAGCATCAGTGGCAGGACAGATCAATAAATCAAATTAAACACAGAAATGGTCAGATAGCGCTTCATCCTTGATCACAGTAGATGAAATGTTTAGGGTACCCTTGCTAATAAGCAGAACAAGAGTGTGTCCCCGATTGTGTGTAGGACCTTGCACGTGCTGGGTCAGATCAAAAGTGTTTAAAACATTTAACAGTTCAATTGCAGTATTGTTTTCTGCATTGTCTATACACAGGAAAATCCCCAGTGTTAAATTAACTCTATCAGTGTTAAATCAACACTATTTGGTGTTTATATAATCCACACCAAGATCGGTGTTAAAAAAGACTGGTGTTAAAAATATAACTCTGAATCAGTGTTAAAGTTAATGAGATAATGAAGTGATGATTAAGACATTAATGGTGAACACCTGCTGGTCATTCAAATCAATTACATTTTGGACATTTTCCTGTCTCTACATTTTTATTTTGATGACTCGTTTTCTGGAGAAAATACTAAAATAATAAAGAAAGACAAATTATTAAATGCAATAAATGAATACTGTTGGGTGTATGCCTCCAAAAGCTTTCACGTTTGCCTCTCTATCAGCATCTCTGTTTGAAAATAAAAATATAACTTGCTAAGTTATTTTCTAATTGGATAAGTTTAACTTCTAAACAGCTGTCAGAACAAAATACAAGTGCTCAACTATTCCAGCATCCACACGCGTGATTTAGTAGACAAATCTTCTTTCTGACGTGATGTCTCACAAGTCAAATAGACATTTATCACAAAATGTATAACATTAAATCTTAACTTTGTGTTTGTTATGAGTTCATTTGAAGTCACCATTACTGTGATTAGTGTTTCCTTTAGTTAGGCATTTGTCCCTTGATCTTCTCTGATCTAACTCTCCTCTTCTAGCAATAGCAACAATGTTTTAGTAAAACCACTTGTTCATTGCTTCATGTAAGGGGAAAATCTTCCAGACATTCTTAGTTTATTTTTATTATATTCTACTCTACAAATCGTTGAAACATTTGATCACAAATTAATTATAAAGAAACAGGCATATAGAAAAGCTCTATGCAAATGACATTGTATTGAATGAGACTGCTGTAATGCTTTAGTGTTTTTGTTGTTGTTTTTTGCTTAAGAGAGACTTCATGATTTCTGATACAAATCTCAACAATGGTGACAGTTAATGGTAAAAAATTTTGTCATGTTGCAATGCATGATGGGAGTTATGAATGAGTTCCTGGTACCCAGCATGCATTGCGGCATGAAGCTTTGTTGTTGATTGTCACCATGATTGTGTTTTATAGGCTGATTGTTGATGTCTCAGTGTGTCTGACTTACACCACAGATTAGATTTGGGTAAACATTATTTAACTCTTCAGGGTATGTGGACTTTCACAGCACTGTTGGATTTCATGGGAGACTCACAGGGTTGGCAGAACATAAATTAAACACTTATATTTAGTGATTACTTTTTATGATATCATTGAATCCCAAGACTTATACTTTCATACTTATTATCATAGTATGACTTCATTTTTCTCATCTTCCTCTGCTTTAACAGATGTGTTTTATAAACACACTGCCACAATTAGCAGAAGGAAACTAACACTAAACTTTAAGACCCGGGTACCCAACTAAAGGAAACACTAGTCGGAGCAATGGTGACTTACTTTATTAACCAGATTTACAGCAGTTCTTTAGAAGTTAAACCTATCATCCATGTAACTCTGGAAGCAAGTTGTGATTTTAGTTTTCAAACAGAGATGATGATAGTGTTCATTTAACTATGGTGATTTCATCTATTGCATTTAATAATTTGGCTTTCTTCCTCATTTTAGTATTACTTTCTCCAGAAAAAGAGTCAACAAAATAAAAATTTTAAGACAGGAACAATTCCAAAATTGAGTTGATTTGACACTGAATGACCAGCAGGTGTTCACTATTAATGACTCAATCACTTCATTATCTTATTAACTTTAACACTGATTTAGTGTTTTTTTAACACCAATCTTGGTGTGGATTATATAAACACCGAGCAGTGTTAATTTAACACTGGGGATTTTACTGTGTATGAATATTAAAATGATGGAAACTCAATTGAAACTCCATTGTGCTGTGAATTATTTTCTCTCTCTCTCTTCACTAAATGGCAGTGGCGTGGTTGGATAGTGCAGATTAAGGGGCGGTATTATTATAATAAGATCTCCTTATGACATCATAAAGAGAGAACATTTTCAATGGCCTATTTTTAACGTGCTTGTAGAGAATGGTTTACCAAAACTAAGTTACTGGGTTGATCTTTTTCACATTTTCTAGGTTGGTAGAATCAGGGGAACCCAATTATAGCACTTAAACATGGAAAAAGTCAGATTTTCATGCCATGGCCCCTTTAATACATAAAATAAACAAATGAATAAATGTAATTGATCTGCAAACTGTTGTAATATGTGATTATAGGAGCAGAAAGGAAATCTCTTGCTCTGTTTCTGAGTGGAAACCTTCTGTTAGCTCAGTGAAACAGGCCCGGATTTTAATGGTGGGCCCTGTTGGTGCCGGCAAATCAAGTTTCTTCAACTCCATCAACTCTGTTTTTAAAGGTTATGTGAGCACTCAGGCCAACACTGGCATTGCCAGCTCCAGCTTGACTACTCAGGTAAAAATTAATCTGGGCACTTTATATGCTCTTATTTGGCTGTAGCATATTTGTTAAATAATACTTATCTGGATTATACATTAAAAATGATTAATGGACATCTGTACTGGGTAGTTTCGTACCTATCGCATCAAGGCAGGCAAGGAAAACGTTCTTCCCATCATGCTGTGTGATACAATGGGACTGGAAGAAGGTGTGAATGCTGGAATGGATATAGATGATTTCACCAATATTCTGAAGGGCCACATTCAGGACAAGTATCATGTAAGCACTAATGGCTATTTAATGTGCAAGAATTAAAAAAAATTTCTTTTAAAGGTGCCAAAGAATACATTGAAATAATATGTTAAATTTTTCTCTTATATTGTGATGAACGAGGCGCCTGCCTCGTCCACCGATCACCACCAGAGGAAGCCATCTCCCGAGTATTAGTTTATTCCGGACTGCATTTCCCATAATCCCACATACCGGGACTGATTGCACTGCCACCTGTTTCCCATCATCCACTGCCTATATAAATTGAACTTGGTAACACTTTATTATAATGTTCATTATTTAACATTAATTAATGTATTGACAAACATGAACAAACCATGAGCAATACATTTGTTACAGTATTTATTCATCTTTGTTGATGTTAGTTAATAGAAATAAAGCTGTTTATTGTTTGTTCATGTTAGTTCACGGTGCATTAACTAACGTTAACCAAATTTTAATAAAGTATTAGTAATTGTTGAAATTAACATTAATAAAGATTAATAAATGCTGCACAAGTGCAGTTCATCATTAGTTCATGTTAACTAATGTAGTTAACTAATGTTAACTAATGAACATTATAATAGAGTGTTACCCTGAACTTGAACTTGACTTCAGTGCGAAGTCTCGATTTGCCATGGCTATCATTCTGAGGGTTATTCTGAATGTGATTACCCGGTTTGTTACTTTGATCTGTTTATACTGTTATTACGATTGTTTGCTGCCTGCCCTGACCCTTCTGCCTGTATTATTGACAACGAGATTTGCCTTACCTGCATTGCTGTGTTTGCTGTCATTGACCCTTGCCTGTTTGACCAAGAGAAAGCCTGCAAATGGATCCTCAGCCCCCGGGTGCATCATTACAGATATCTACATAGTGTCATCATCCTGTCAGTCTGTCATAAGCCCTATTCGGACGAGATTAGTTTTAAAGGGGTAGATGGCGTAATGTAATTTTACCACAGGACATTTGTAATATTAATGGTCAATTCGGACGGGATTAGAAATCTCTGTAAAACATTCAGAAGTGGGAGGGGTAACTCGTTTGCACTGCGTGTCACCTAAGGAACGCGTTGCCGCGTTTTCACGTGTCTGTGGCACATTTTTTTTTCGTGCCAGTTTCATGTAGTGGTTGTGCAATTGTTTTTCTATTTTCTTACCATTGTTGCTTGGGGCTTAGATTTGTGGCTTTCGTCTGATTTTTAAAATGTTATCGTGCAAGGATAAGGTTGCGTTTGGCATAAATGCGGATGTCATTTTAAGCATTGGTTTATATGTTTATTTATCACAATAACCCAGAAGTTGGGGTTAAGGTGAGGATGTCATTTTATGTAACAGAAAGTTGTTCTAACACCAATCACAAGTACCAAAATAAACAAATAGGAGAAACAATTGAGCAACCAATACGTGAAACTGGCACAAAACAAACTTGTGCCACGGACACGTGAAAACATGGTAACACGTTCCTTAAACGCTTTCGAGCTGAATTCAAACAGTCACATTCCTATATTACCATATCTGCGCTACTCACCTAACCAACGGTGAGCTCGAACTGCCAGAAGCTGGCAGAAGGCTCAATATCTAGCACCAGTGCTGTGATTGGCTGAAACGCTCGGGGCACGGGGAGTGCCTTCCAGGCAGCGCTGCCTTGGGGGCTTCGTTGAGGGCTTGGAACACCAGCGAGTCAGGAGGTCACCTCCTGCTGAAAAACTGTGCTAATTAGCAAATCCAGGTGGTTGGAACAAAATACTGAGGAGTGGACTTTTACTCCTGGCACATGGATTTTACACCTCTGAGTGCAACCCAAATGTCAACCAGAACTTGTTGTTTTCTACAGTGTGCCATATCTAAAACAGATGTTGTTCTCATGTATTTTTTGTTATGTGGGCCATATACCTCAAAATTACATGTGAACCAAAATAACATTCCCGCCATTTCTGAAGCTATGGCAAAACAGATATGGTTACAATTTGGCCCATATATGTTCAGCCATGCCATATCTCGACCAAATGTGACATCTGAAATCCACATGTGGCCCACATATGCTTGCTATCTGGGTCTTGTCTTCACGTGCATGTTACCTTGCTTCCTGATATCAGATGTGCAAACAACATGAAACAGACGAGGAAAACGCGAAACACTGTGTTTAATTTCAGTTTGGAGAGAACGTCAGTTTCAGAAACAGTTCCGCGCCTCTGAGAAGTAAATTTGACTTATTTTTTAAGTTTGTGTCGTGTTATTCAGGAACTGACTTGCCATTGACTTGTTTTTCCGCCTAGAAGGCAAGTAAATGCTTCTTTAAGCGCTTTTATATTTAAAAGAAACCCGCAAATTAAAAGGAAATGGTGCGATTTACATGTATATTTACAGCTGGTCTATTCACACTGGATTAGTATTACCTGAGGTAATTTCTCCAGACTTTTTTACAGAAGGTAAAAGTCGCCGTAATTTTTACTGACATTGTCCGTAATGATTACTGACATGGAGAATTCAGATAGGACTAAAATCACTGAGAAGCTCTGATAAAAATTGCTTTACCCCACATCCCTATGTAAAACTAATCCCGTCCGAATAGTACTATAGTTATTCATAGTTGTTCATGGTCATGTGGCAGGATCGTGGCGGTACCCATGTTTTGTGTAAATAAATGTTAAATAAATTTTTGGTGTCCCCAGAGCACATATGTGAAGTTTTAGCTTAAAATACCATATAAATAATTTATTATAGCATGTTAAAATTGCCACTTTGTAGGCAAAAATTAGCTGTTTTGGGTGTGTCCTTTAAAATGCAAATGAGCGGATGAAACGCAAACACTGATCCCAATGATGGTGGTTTTTTGGAGTTGAAACTCAATTGTGCTGTAAATTATTTTCTCTCTCTCTCTCTCTCTCTCTCTCTCTCACTCGCATCAATTGGGGGAAGAGTGCAGCCTTCTCGCTGAGAGTTTGGAAAGATGGAGGGCCCCCGGCTCTCCCCCAATGCTGTGTATGGAGTCAGGAGGGCCTTAAGATTCTAGGCGTCTTTCTAGGAAGGGAGAGGTACATGGGGAAAAATCGGGACGGTATTTTTGAAAAAGTGACTGGACGCTTACGCAAATGGGAGTGGATTCTACCCAAACTTTCCTTCAGAGAAAGGGTTTTAGTGGTCAATAATCTGGCAGCTTCAATGACGTGGCACAGAGTGAATGTACTTCACCCACCTAAGGATCTGCTTGTTCGTTTACAGAAGGTGTTTGTCAATTTTTTGGGGGGATGGGTTTCATTGGGTCCCTCCAGCGACTCTTTATTTGCCAGTGAATGAGGGCGGTCAAGGGTTGATTAATCTGGTTAATAAAATTGAAGCCCTGAGACTAAAGGCTGTTCAGAAGCTACTGTACAGTACTCACCAGAGTTTACCCCATGGGTGTCTCTGGGTCTTGCCCTTCTCAGATCTTTTGGTGGGTTAGGGTTGGACAAGCAATTATTTTTAATGTCTAAGTATGATAAGGTCTTTCCCTCCAATATAAATTTTTATGGCTCCGTTTTGGCTTCTTGGTCAGTGTTTTATATCCACAGACATGACGATTTGCACTTTGGTGTTAATGAACCTCTGTTTTTTAACCCTCTTCTAAGTGGTTTCACATGCAAATCTAATACTGTTGTCAACATCTTTTTGGAAAAAGGTGTATCTACCATAGCTGATCTAATCTGCCTTTCTTCCAAGTCATGGAGGACAGCTGAGTACTTAAAAGTGAGCAAAGTCAGGTTTTCCCAAGGAATCATGAACAGAGAGGACTCAAAATGGAAGCCCTTCTTCCAGGCTCCCTCCAATCTTTTGCCTTCTTGGAGACTTTTTTATAAAGGCCCTCTGCCTAAGCGTTCCGCCCAGCCAACATTGCTTGGTGGGGCCAATGTAGGGCCCATATTGGCTTGCAATATGGGCACCAAGTTGGTTTGTCCGCGGGTTCCATGCTGGCCCCATCTGACTTAGCCCACATTAACCTTCTGTAGAAACTGAAGCCAATGTGGACTAAACCAAAGTCAAGTATGGGTGTGGTTGGGTTGAAGAAGTGATGAAGTTAATTAGATAATGAAGAGATGAATGAAGTTATGATTGATCATTAATGATAAACACCTGCTGTTAATAAACAGAATCACTAAAGAAAGATGAACAAGAAGAGAATAAAGACAAAAGACCAGCAGAACCACAACAACTACAAAAAAATAAAATAAATAAACATTTCTTGGTGGAGCCAATGTAGACAGCAAAATCCCAAGTGTTAATTGAATGCTGCTCAGTGTTTATATAGATCCACACTACAGAGTGTTAAAAAACTAACATTGAAGCATTTTACATCTTACTTGTAGAGTTATTTATAAACTTAGGTTTAGATGTTGGCTGTTTCATTTAAAGTCACCCTTATTGTGATCGGTGTTTGTTTTAGTGGGGCTCTTTACTCTGTTTTTTAACTTATTTATTATTTTCTGGTTACTATAACTTTTGTGTTTAAAACATGTTTGTTATGGCAACGAAAGAGATGAAAGTGTCAAGTGTGATTCTGTGGTGGTGGTTGGGATATAGTGTCTAACATTGTCATGTAAAAAACTGAGTGTTTGTTTGTTTACCAAAAATATTTTTGTGTCAGTGATGTGATGCTGAAGTGTGGCGTCTGGCGCTCTCATGTCGGTTTGTCATTTTGAAGAAAGTTAAAACAGTGTACAGTTCAAAATTAGCTGTTGTTTGATTTAGACACCCAAACATGGAGAATCAGAGTGTGGATCTCAATAATGGTGACCATAAAATGAAAAGCTTTATGCTGCAATGCATTCTGTGTATCAACAAATTACAAATCTTATCCAGAACTCCCAGAATGCACTGCGGCATGAAAAAATCATGAACACTTTGGCATTTTTCTTTGTCACCATTGTTGAGATTCATACTCTGAGACTTGATGTTTGTGTGTAAAAAATTACAGCATGGTTAATTTTTAAGTACACATTGTTTCAAAATCTTCAGAAAGACAAACCGCTTTGATAGTGCCAGATATCATACTATAGTATCACATTACTGAGAGAAAATGATACATCTGCTAAATGAGCAAACACTAAATTAATAAAAAAACATTTTCTAGGTGGTAATGTTCAACATTACGTATCAACCACCATAACAGCATTGCAACATGGTCTCTTCTTTGCCATAACAAATATAAAACACAAAGTTACAGCAGCCAGAAAAAAAAAACAAGCCGAAACCCAAGAGTCCAACTAAAACAAACAATGATCACCATGATGGTGACTTTAAATAAATCAAAGAGATCAAAAACAGAAAAATCAAACAGAGATGGTGAAAGAAAAGATATAGTCACAGATTAACTCCACACTATTTCATTTGTGTGGACCTTAATAAACACTGAGCAGCATCAACCGAACACTGGGGACCCTACCGTCCACATTGGCTCCACCAATAATTTTTATAGAATGTTTGTAGTTGTTGTGGTTCTGCTGGTCTTTTCTCTTTATTCTCTTCTTGTTCATCTTTCTTTAGTGATTCTGTTTATTAACAGCAGGTGCTTATCATTAATGGTCAATCATCACTTCATTCATCTCTTCATTATCTAATTAACTTCATCACTTCTTTAACCCAACCACACCCATACTTGACTTTGGTTTAGTCCACATTGACTTTAGTTTCTACAGAAGGTTAATGTGGGCTAAGTCAGATGGGGCCAGCATGGAACCCGCGGACAAACCAACTTGGGGCCCATATTGCAAGCCCATATGGGCCCTACATTGGCCCCACAAAGCAATGTTGGCTGGGTGGGGACTTACAGTGGAGAATTTTACATCGTATCTTACCTACTACCACTCATGTCTCGAAATTTAATCCAAATGTTCTGCCTAAATGCTTGTTCTGTGTTTCTTCTGAAACTGTTTTTCATGTCTTCTCTGAATGTACCAGATTACTACCGCTGTTTTCTGTTCTGAGAAAAATTCTTAATGATTTGGGTTTTGCTTTTGACATGATGCACTTCATTTTCGGTTGTAAATACTCAAGGGCGTTTATGAAGCAATGTACTGTGGCCAAATTTTTAACGGGTCAAGTGAAGTTAGCAATTTGGAAATCTCGTAAGCTAGCAAGTGAGGAAATGTATGTGAACCTTCTTCAGTTGTTTATGGCTTTGGTGGAGTCCAGGGTAATTGTGGAGCACAAGTTTTTTCAGTTGACAAAAAATCTTAGGGAATTTGAGTTTAAATGGTGTGTAAATGGGACTAGCATCCCTTGTAGAGCTGAAGATCTTTGCCCGAACACGACGGGACCCGTCGGGATCCGACGGGCTCGGGCGGGTTCGGGCTTCATTTCTAACATTTTACACGGGCTTGGGGCGGGCTCGGGCTTGCGCTCCGGCTTTGTGAGGTAAATGAGCGGTCAAGTTCAATGCTGCTGGATGCACTATCAGTATAGGATCGCGCTGAATACATTTACAGTGGATTTAATGATTTTCCTCATCAAAAACATGTAGCCTAATCTTGGTGAGTAGGTTTTTCAATGTATAACTAAATATGAATCGAGTCTTACATAATTTAGACAGAGGATATAGACTAATGTTGGCAGTAATGGAGAAAAGTGCCGACGCAAATCCCGCGGAGCCTTTCTCTTAATTTCGTTATTGCCAAATACCCATCTTAATTCCGAATGTATTATCTTAATTTAATTCGTTAAGAAATAATAATTTTATTGGCATATTTATAGTGTATTGCATAAGCCTATTTAGAATGAGATGTTACAATGTTACAGATTACTTATTTCTTTGTTTCAACTTCCAAGTGGCGTGTAGATTATTAGTCATGAATAAATAATGTTAAAACCTGTGTAAATTTCTCATTCTTGACTAAAGCTGTGTGTGTGCGCACATTTAAATAATGTCGGGCTGTAAACGGGTTCGGGCTTTTAAAAAGCTGTCAATCTAAATGTACGTTCGGGCTGCATTCTGTCGGGCTCCGGACATTTCGGGCCTAACTTTTAAGGCCCGATTACAGCTCTAATCCCATGGTGAGGATGGAACACAAATTTTTAACTGGTAGGCTTTGATTGGGTCAATCAATGTGTCTTGTACATTTTATTTGTTCTTCAGCTGTGATTAAGTGTGGATAGATATGGTCTCTTCTAATGATTAAATAAAGGGAGTTAAAAGTGAAAGTCTCTCTCTCTCTCTTTCTCTCTCTCTCTCTCTCTCTCTCTGTCTCTCTCTCTCTCTCGTGTGCATGCGTGAGCGTCTGTGGAGCGAGTGGTGAGTGCTGTGGAGAGCTTGCTGATGTTTGTGAGTTTTCTAAATCTTTATAACTATCTCTTTATCTTTCCCTATCACTGTTTTTGCTTTCTTTATTGTTGTTTGGTACTGAACAGTAGTGTTTAGTGGAGTTTTGAAGTTTTTTAGTCTGTGGAGCGGCAGCTGCCGGCTTAGCTGGTTAGCATGGCTAGGTAAGGTAACGTTAGTTTGTACCAACTAACGCGTAGACATGCGATTAAGTTGTCACGTCCGGAACGTGCGTGAAGTTGGCCCCCCACCCATCGCAAAACGTCGGCAAAATATGCTCAATCGTTTGTGCTCCGTTTGTGCCGCAAAATTTTCCGTTTGTGCTGCTTTGGTTTTTTAGATATTAAAAGAACATTTATAGGTCATACTGAGGTCACGTAGCCCCCCAACATGCTCCAAATTCACCCAAAATAGTCTTAAACGTTTGTGCTTTGTTTGTGCTGGTTTGTGCTGGTAAATTTTTCGTTTGTGCTGCTTCGGTTTTTATAATATTTGATATTGAATTAGGTCGATGACGTCACTCAGCCCCCCCACATGCTTCAAGTTCACCCAAACTATTCCTGTTTGATTGTGCTTCGTTTGTGCTGGTTTGTGCAGGTTAAAATTTCACAAACCAGTTTTCATTTTTTAGACATTAAAAAAACATTTATAGGTCATGCAGAGGTCACTCAGCCCCCCACATGTTCCAAATTCACCCAAAATAGTCTTAAACGTTTGTGCTTCGTTTGTGCTGGTTTGTGCAGGTAAAAATTTCGTTTGTGCAGTTTTCGTTTTTTAGATATTAAAAGAACATTTATAGGTCATGCAGAGGTCACTCAGCCCCCCACATGTTCCAAATTCACCCAAAATAGTCTTAAACGTTTGTGCTTTGTTTGTGCTGGTTTGTGCAGGTAAAAAATTCGTTTGTGCAGTTTTTGTTTTTTAGACATTAAAAGAACATTTATAGGTCATGCAGAGGTCACTCAGCCCCCACATGTTCCAAATTCACCCAAAATAGTCTTAACGTTTGTGCTTTGTTTTAGGGCTGATTCATCGAGTTACTCAATTTATTAGATTCAAAAAATTCCTCGAGGCAAAAATTCTGCCTCGAAGCCTCGAAGCACTACACACGCCGAGATCTGATTCACACGGACCGTTGTTCAATGTTCATGAAGCACATCATAGCGCGTGGTACATTTTGAATTTAGTTGGCGCGATGGCGGAGCGAATATGTCCATAAACGGCAGAGATAGAATGTCTAAAGTTTGGTTGAGATTCATACTCTGATTCTTGATGTTTGTGTGTCTACATAACAAACCGGTTAATTTTAAGTGTCAGTGTTTCAAAATTCTTCAGAATAACAAACTGCTATGAGAGAGCTGGACTTCATACTGTAGTATCACTTTATTGTCAGCGAAAGATGCTTCTGATAAGTGTTCAAACATTAAATTAATACATACGTTTTCTAGATGATGATGTTTAGACTTTATTAACAGTGCTAACCACCATCAAAGAATTGCTCTATTGTCTTTTCCCTACTGTAAACAACATGTCTTAACAACACAAAGTTAAATCAGTCAAAAAACTAAGTAAGGGAAGAGTCAAGAGTCAAGTCCAACTAAAACAAACACTAATCACAATAAGGGTGACTTTAAATGGAACAAAATCTAAACCTAAAGTATGAAAATGACTCTCCAAGTAAGATGTAAAATGCAATTTTAGGTTTCAGAGAGAGATGGTGAGAGAGAGGATAACAAAGCTTTTAATTCTGCTTCAGTGTTACTTTTTAACACACTGTAAGATTGGGACAATATATACATCCAGCAGTGTTTATTTAACTCTGGGGATTTAGCTGCATAAGGACTTCCTGGGGGCTAAGTAAGGGCTGCCTATGCAAAGGCCATTGTAGGCTTGTTCTGGCCCAGGTCTGGGCCAGTTATGTGCTATTGTCTGTAATCCAGAACTGGGCCATTGTAGGGCCGTCATTCTTCGTTGTATGTGGGCCGAGGAAAACTGGTTGTGTGGGCCGGAGCTGGGCCGGAACAACATTGCTATGTGGGGTTATTGGCAAAGACTTGTTACTTGTAATCAAAGAAAGTTTGAAGAAAGGTCAGCTACCACTCAGTTGCAGGAGAGCAGTTCTTACGCTTCTTCCAAAGAAAGGAGACCTACAGGAGATTAAAAGCTGGCGCCCCGTAGCACTGTTGTGCACAGATTTAAAACTGCTGTCAAAGGTGATAGCTATGAGACTGAAAAAAGTAATGGAGCAAGTTATACACATGCACCAGACGTAATGCATTCCCAACAGGTTGATAACTGACAATGTTTTTTTAATTTGTGATATTTTGGACCTCTCTAGTTCTTTGGGTTGTGAACTTGGTTTAATTTCCATTGAACAAGAAAAGGCTTTTGACAGAGTTGAACATAAATATTTGTGGCAAACGTTGGAAGCGTTTGGGTTCAGCTCTAGTTTTGTAGCCATGATTCAGGTCTTGTACAGTGATATTGAAAGTTTACTTAAAATTAACGGTGGTTTAAGTGCTCCGTTTAAAGTTCAAAGGGGGATTAGGCAGGGATGTTCACTAGCTGGTATGTTGTACTCCCTAGCCATTGAACTTTTTTTATGTAAATTAAGAAGGCTTCTTAGAGGAATAATTTTTCCTAAATGTGATATAGTGTTCAAATTGTCTGCTTATGCTGATGATGTTGTTTGTCAAAAGTCAAAATGATGTCAATATTCTTGCCCAATGTATTAATGATTTTGGTATTTTATCTTCTGCAAAAATCAACTGGGAGAAAAGTGAAGCCATCCCAGATAGCAAGCACATGTGGGCCACTTCAGGCAAAGATGCGGCACTGCTGGTCTTCTTATGGCCCGAATAAAAGGGATGTGAACCTAAAGTGGCTCACATGTAAAATAGCAAAAATGGGCCAAATATATCAAATCAAATGTGGGCCTTTTAAGGCAAAGATGCGGTGCCCATGGCAACATGTCATCTGAATATGAACCAAAAGTGGTCCATCCAACAAATAGTGAATATGGGCCAAATATCAAACAACAAATATGGGCCACCTTTGGCAAAAATGCTGCACAACAGACACGGCCTAATCTTGGAATAAACCAAATGTGGCCCTCACATGTTGCAGCAAATGTGGCCCAGCTCTTTACAAACATGTCTGGGCCAGTTTTGGCAAAGATGTGGCATGGTAAGCACCGGCTCATGTGGGTTTGTGTCTAAAGTGGCCCACATATGTTGCAGCAAATGTGGCCCAGTTCTTTTAAAACATATCCGGGCCGGTTTTGGCAAACATGTGGCACAGAAAGCACCAACTCATGTGGGTGTGAGTCTGAATTGGCCCATATATGATGCTGTAAATGTGGCCCAGCTGTATAAAGATGCATCAGGGCCAGTTTTGGCAAAGATATGGCACAGTAAACACGGGCTCATGTGTGTGTGAGTCTGAATTGATCCATATACCCAGCTAACAGAGAAAAGTTCTAAGAACGTTCCCTGAAAGTTCCCAACGTTCCCAAAAACTTTCTGCCAACATAAAAAGTGTCCAGTTTTCTTGACGTTCTAAGAACATTTCTGTGTTGTCTGAACGTTAGAGGAATGTTACATTTTACCATTTTCAAACATTATGACAATGTCCTGTTTTAATGTTCACACAATGTTTAAAACAACAACTGTTTTTAAATTGACTTGTTTGCTTGTTATGTAAATGATAGCGAAACATTGCATTTTATTATTTTAAAACTGTTATAAAACATTATTTCTGAATGTTTAGTAAAAATATTGCTGTAGAAAACACAATTCACTTATGAGGTTTAGATGTTGATGCTTTGTTTAATTTTAAGTCACCATTATTGTGATTAGTGTTTGTTTTAGTTGGACCCTTGACTTCTTTACCAAATTTCCCTGGTTGCCTTACTTTGTGTCTATAAAACACATTTGTTATGGTAATGTAAAGTTAATAGTGCAATTCTGTGGTGGTTAGTATATAATGGTAAAAGTCATCATCTAATTAAAGGATTTAATCTTCAAAAGTTTATTTTCTGTCAATGTTGTATATGAGATCCAGCACTTTCACAACAGTTTTTCATTAAGGAGTATTAGAAATTTTGGCAAAAAGTAACCGTTGTAAATTTGGGGCATACAAACATCAAGAATCACACTATGAATCTCAACCATGGTGACAAAGAAAATTGTAAAAAGTTCATTATTTCGCCATGTCGCAGTGCATGCTGGGAGTCCTGGACGAGCTTTGTAATTTGTTAATACCCAGCATGCATTGCAGCATGAAGTTTTTCATTTAATTGTCACCATGGTTGAGATTCATACTCTGTTTGTGGCATCACTCTGGCTTGCTCGTGGGCGAGACGTGTCAAACAGTAGTGGACCACACAAGTGCCATCAATCCATGCCAGGTGTGGGCCAGATAATGGTGTTGGGTCTGGGCCGAATCTGGGCCAAAATTTAAATTAAAGGGGTCATATGATGAAAATGTTAGCATTGCCACTTTGTGGGTGTGAGCAAAAATAGGTCATTGAAATTTGGCTTTCATTATGATGTCATAAGGATATCTTATTAGAATAATACCGCCTCCTTAATCTGAACTCTCCAACCACTGCACTGCCGTTTAGTGCAGAGAGAAAGAGAGAGAAAAGAAGGACTTGACAGCACAATTGAGTTTGAATTACAACAAACCACCATCATTGTGATCAGTGTTTGCACTTTATCCGCTCATTTGCATTTTAAAAAACACACCCAAAACGACACATTTTTGGACTTGACAGCAGAATAGAGTTTCAATTACAACAAACCACCATCATTGTGATCAGTGTTTGCACTTCATCCGCTCATTTGCATTTTAAAAAACACACCCAAAACGACACATTTTTGCTCGGGCCTGCAGGGTGGCAATGCTAGCATTTTCATCATATGACCCCTTTAACATTACCCAGATTTGGGCCAGATCTGCATTATTTGCTTTGTTTTCGGCTGACATGTGGTGTTTCTATGGTTTGCTTTTGGTAAAGATCTGGAAAAAAAGAGGTGGACCGTTCAAGTGCCATCATTCCATGCCAAAGGTGGGCCAGATGAAGGTGTCAGATGTGAACCAGATCTGGGCCACAGGAATTTTGTGATAGCTGTTGGGGCAGAGCTATGTAAAAACCTTACCCTACCGGGAGGTTTATCCTGGAGGAAAGGTGGTTTTAAGTATCTTGGTGTATATCTTGGGGACGACTCTTTTGTGTGTAAAAATTGGGACAATGTTTTAGAAAAAGTTGAGAGTCATCTTAAAAAGTGGAAATGGACTTTAACTCACATGTCTTTAAGGGGTCGCATTTTAGTGATCAACAATTTAGTGTCTTCCATGCTGTGGCATCATTTGGTTTGTGTAGACCCTCCGCCACAGTTGCTAGCAAAAGTTCAGTCAGTACTTGTTAATTTTTTTGGGATCATTTGCACTGGGTCCCACAGAGCATACCTTTTTGTCTAAAGAAGAAGGGGGACAGGGACTTATGCATCTCCCCAGTAGGGGTGCTACTTTCAGACTTCAGTTTATTCAGAGGCTACTTTTTGGGCCGGCAGATGTGGTCTGGAGACCCTTAGCTCGGACTATACTGACTCGAGGGGGAAATTTGGATCTTGTTGAGTCTTTGTTTTTAATGGACTTCAGCACCTATAAGTTATCCAATCTTCCAAGGTTTTATCATGGACTTTTTACTGTATGGGGAATGTTTCATAAACAAAAAATGAATTGCACTTTATCATGGTTATTGAAAGAACCAATACTGCATGGGACTCGTTTTAATGTTGAAAATGTAGCAGGATCTTTTATATTACAACGTTTTCTGTTGGCTGGGACAGTTACTCTACGTCAGGTTGCTGATCTGTGTGGACCTAATTTGACTAAGGCCGAAAGGCTGGCGTCTCATGTGGGAGTCATGTCAATCAGAATTATAAATCATGTACTCAGAACTTTTATGCACGAACTCACAGATTCTGAACTTTCCTTGTTAAATCAATATTGTAATGGTCACTGTCAGCCTGATGATGATGATGATCCTTTTCCTCAAATGTGTCTTATTCCTGATTTTTAAAACTGTACTGGCCTGTTTTTGGAGGTAACTGAATCCGATACCAAGAGTTTTGATGACATGAAAGGAAAAAGCATGTATAAAATGTTTGTCAAGGTTTTAAACAAGGAAAAACTTAATGGGCGGTAGGGCTTAACAATGAGGTCAAACCTGTGTGGAGAGCACTATATAAACCACGGTTAACAAAAAAGGTTGGCGATTTACAGTGGAGTCTTACATGGCAGTATAGCTGTTAATGCTTTTGTTTCTGTAATTAATCCCAATGTAAGTGACAACTGTCCTTTTCTCACAAAGAGAAACTGTGTTCCACTGTTTTATGGATTATAACAGACTGTTTTCCTTTTTCATGTTGCTACAGCAATTGTTTTTAATGTTAGGAGAAAAGTTTTCAAAAGAAATGTTTGTTTTTGGTTTTAAATACAGTCAGACATGCAGAGTGAAATGCCAGCTATTTAACTTCATCTTAGGCCAAGCAAAAATGAGATGGAAGGTTCCCTTGATTTTGAAGCACACAGTTTTTGTTAGAATGATTAAAGCTAGACTAAAAATTGATTATGCTTTTTTATAATGCTACAAATAATGTTGAGGAATTTATTGCTATATGGCAGGGGTCCCCAACCTTTTTTTCACCACGGACCGGTTTCAGCTTTAAAAAAAATTCGCGGACCGGGGGGGTGAGATTGGGGGGGGTCGCTGAGTTGCTGTTCAAACGTGATGAAAATCCTCACAGCAAAATCCCCGGTGTTAAATAAACACTATGGGTGTATATATAATCCACTCCCAGATGGGCGTGCACAAAGACTGGTGTCAAAATGCAACACCGAAGCAGTGTCAAAGCCAATGAGACAACGAAGCGACGATCAAGACACCAACGGTGAACACCCGCTGGTCACTCTGTGTCAAATCAACCTTAATTTTAGAATTTTCCCTGTCTTTAATTTTTTTCTGGATAAAGTAATACTAAAATAATGCAGAAAGACAAAATATTTAAATGTAATAGATGAAATCCCCACAGTTAAATAAACACTATCATCATCTCTGTTTGAAAACTAAAATTACAACTTGCTTGCAGAGTTACATGGATAACTTTGATACAACTGCTGTAAATCTGGTTAATAAAGTTAGTCACCATTGCTCCGATTAGTGTTTCCTTTAGTTGGGTACTTGGGTCTTAAAGTTTATTGTTAGTTTTTTTCTGCTCATTGTAGCAGTGTGTTTTTTAAACACTTCTGTTAGAGCAGAGCAAGATGAGAGAAATGAAGTCTAGAACTGTTACAATGTTAATTATTATGAAAACATGAGTGTTGTGATTCAATGTTCTCATACAAAAAAAATAATCACTGTATATAAGTGTATAATTTTATATTCGGTTCACCCCATGAAATCCATATAGCCTTAAGAGTTAATATTTTTCACTGAAATCTAATCTGTGGTGTCAGTCAGACACACTGAGACATCAACAATCAGCCTATAAAACACAATCATGGTGACAATCAACAACAAAGCTTCATGCCGCAATGCATGCTGGGTACCAGGATTGTATAAAACTCATTCATAACTCCCATCATGCATTGTGACATGAAAAAATTGTGAAAATTTATTACCATTTACTTTCACAATTGTTTAGATTTTTATAACAATTTATGATTACTCTCTTAACCAAAAAAAAAAAAAAAAAAAAAAACTAAAGCATTACAGCAGTTTTACAGAACAGTGTCTTTCATAGAGCATATTTGTATTTGCATTGTTGTCTTTATTATTTATTTATGATCAAATGTTTTAATGATTGGTAAAGAATAAAATAAATAACCAATCCCAGATGCTATGAAAAGTTTTCCCTCTACATCAAGCAATGAACAAACAGTCTTAATAAAACAATGTTACAATTGCTAAACGAGGAAAACTAGTTTAGTGAAGGTTAAAGGAAGAATGCCTAACTAAAGGAAACGTTAATCACAATAATGGTGACTTCAAATGAACCCATAACAAACACAAACTTAAGATTTAATGTGATACATTCTGTGATTACATCACGTCAGAAAGAAGATTTGTCTACTAAATCACGTGTGTGGATGCTGGAATAGTTGAGCACTTGTATTTTGTTCTGACAGCTGTTAAGAAGTTAAACTTATCATCCCGGTGTAGAAAATAACGCTGCAAGTTATAATTTTAGTTTTTTTAACAGAGATGATGATAGAGAGGCAAACGTGCAAGATTGCAGCTTTTGGAGTCATACACGCAACAATGTTCATTTAATACTGGGGATTTCGCTGTATTCATCTATTGCATTTTGTTGTTCTTCATAATTTTAGTATTACTTTCTCCAAAAAAAAAATCCAGGAAAATTTAGTTGGTTTGACACAGAGTGACCGGCGGGTGTTCACCATTGGTGTCTTGATCATCACTTCATTATCTCATTAACTTTAACACTGCTTCAGTGTTAAATTTTAACACCAGTCTTTATACACACCCATCTGGGAGTGGATTATATATACACTCACAGTGTTTATTTAACACCGGAGATTTTGCTGTGCTCCTTTTCGAAATGGACGTTTTAAACGGAAGTAAAGATAACAACCATGCATTAGGAAAATTAATAATTGCTTTATTTAGGCTATATTATATTTTCTATAGACGTGTAAAACCATATTTTGGCGGATTGTTTTTTACTTTGATTGTTTTTACTAGTTTGCCTGCCCATTTAGTCTTAATAATTAAGGGAATCTAAACGAACTTGGCTTGCTGTTCTCGAAGGCAGCTCGAATCTTGGTCGGGCTCGAGACCCAATTCCAAGTAACGGAAGAGAAGAAAAATGCAGTAAAGGAGGAAAGATGCCAGAAGAATTGCGGCTGGGCGCAGAGGCACGGAGACTCACGTTTACCATGATTAATGATGATTGACAAGTTTAGGTTCCTTTAAAACCTACGTTAAAAGTGTAGCTGTTAAAATATTATTAGCCTAATAGTTTATTTTTATCATGGTGCTACGATCGATGGATAATTCTGAAGTTGTTTTAAAGAAGAATAAAATAATTACTTTTCAGTCATTTGCGCTGTCACACAGTTGAAGTCTCCGCATATGATCATTGTGACGTACATTTGCAAATGATTCATAAAGTCATACCTCCGCAATTCTTTGATCGATTGTGTTTTAGAAGTACTGTATGCTCAAACTCTAATGACAGCAATGTGATCGCTGATGCACTGGTAGAGAGAGAGAGGCGGAGAAAAAGAGAGAGAGCGCGGCTCTACAAAAGTGGAAATTATCGATTTGAAGTCGGCTCTTAAAGTACAAAATACCCGATTAAGCTATTACGTGACTATTATACAATTTTTTTTCGGGACGTCTTGCGACCCAGTGGCAACTTGTCCACGACCCAGTACTGGGTCGCCACCCGGTGGTTGGGGACCTCTGCTATATGGGGTTTGGGAGATGTTTTGTGTTCTGTTGTAGATAACACTTTGTGCTTTGGAAATCAGTTGTAAAAGACTTTTTGACCATATGGTTTTTGAATGTACTCTGTAGAGTAAGCATTTTTGTAAATTAAAGAGATTTTTCAATTCAATTCTCTCTCTCTCTCTCTCTCTCTCTCTCTCTCTCTCTCTCTCTCTCTCTCTCTCTCTCTCTCTCTCTCTCTCTCTCTCTCTCTCTCTCTCTCTCTCTCTCTCTCTCTCTGCACTAAATGGCTGTGCTGTGGTTGGATAGTGCAGATTAAGGGGCGGTATTATTATAATAAGAGCTCCTTATGACACCATAAAGAGAGCCACATTTCAACAACCTATTTTTTTCATGTGCTTGCAGAGAATGGTTTACCAAAACTAATTTACTGTGTTGATCTTTTTCACATGTTCTAGGTTGATGCACTGGGGACCCAATCATAGCATTTAAACATGGAAAAAGTCAGATTTTCATGCTCTGCCCCCTTTAAAGCTCACATAACACACGCTGTTTCTGCATTTCTGATGTTAATCTGGAGTACCTATAGAGTAGTATTACATCCCTTATATCTCCGAAGAGTCTTTAGTTTTATCAGATTTATAAAAGAAAGATTAGCTTTACCGATTCTTTCCGGTAACATACGGAAAAATGAAGAAGGAGAAGTTACTACTGTGGGAGGAGCGAGTATGAATCATATGCACGGACCTATTTCCAACATAAGACAGAAGTCTTACTTACTGCATGCAACTCATGACCCGGTTGGGACTTTTCAATGAAATCCAGCGCATCAAACACACATGCAAAACTCGGCTGCTACCCCGGATAATAAATTAAATCCATTGTTTTCATAAGGCTGGCTTTCTTCTCCTTACATCCAAAAACACACTTCTTCATTTATGCCATTGTTGAGTTTTGAAATTAAACAAAGCTGTCGCTTGATATGATGTTTGTATGTTCTATCTCCTGCTGATTGTATAGAAACCATTGAACCGTCAGCTGGACCCGTAATCGTAAAAAACTTTCAGAAACTTGTACGGACCCTGGCGAAGTGCATTTGGCACAGAAATACTCTGTAACATGACCAACTGCTTTTTTGACACTTTGCCTACATTTAGCACGAGGAAACAACTCTATAACTGTGTTAATAAGTCAGAATGCATGAAATACCATTGAACCACCCCTTTAAGTGCAACCATTATCCAGAGACAGTTTTACATGTCCATTTACAACCCTAGGATTTTTTCTTAAAATTAAATGGTCTATTATTACCTTATTTGAGAGGATCATGAATAATAATGTTGAGCTCTGTTGAGGAATAATCAATTGTTTGGAGATTCTTAATAGATGTTTCTAAACTCTAAGTTTGTGTTTTTTTCCAAGTATGGACCTGCAAAACGTGACTGTGACGTCAATAGTAGAACTTCAGCCTAAACATTAGCATATAGCATTAACTAGCATATAGCATTAACTAGCATATAGCACTAACTCAACAGTCACGACTTTGTTTTCAGCGTTGGAACACCGTTGTACTTAATTTAATGTGCAATTTAGTGTGTACATCTCAACTGTTATGTCACAGTCGGTGTTATGTTATGACAGATTTTTAAATGCAACGCTCCATGAAACACTCCTTATGCAACTGCACAGGTAACCAGAAACTGACTAGCAAAATTTAAACAGCGTAATGATGATAGATCATGAGATATTATTTGATAGACTAGTAAGTGTGGATTAAGGATGTTTCAAATCTCCAGCCTGGTGGTCAGGACATGAATGGATCAAATCAGCAGATTTGCAAAGGTTTATTTATCTCCACATATATCATAAATAAAAATTAACAGAGTATCTTTGCAGTACACATTTCCTATGTGATTTCCATATTATAGACGAGAGTATTCAACGGCAATAAACGTCTCATATGGTAATAAATATCCTCACAACATGTTATTTCTCAAAGCTTAGACAACGATTATTTTCAAAGGAACTGTATTCTTACAGTTATTCAAAGATGATTTGAATATTAGACGAGAGTATTCATATAACGGCAATGAATGTCTCATATGGCAATAAATATCCACATATAACTTAACATAACAGCATAATGAAATTAATAAACAGACAAGGAATCAGAATTGACATGTAAATTGTGTTATTATTACCGGAAAAACAGCAATATTACGGAAATAAACTCTGAGGTAAATGCGCCAAACACACTGTTAACCGCAAGTCTAAATAAGCAATAACAGTGGATAAAACATTATTATCTCTTAATACTTTATATGACAAAAATGGAAATATAATTTAAAGGAAATATTCTTACAGTTATTCAAAGATGCACAAATTATTCCATATATTATTTCCTGTTTAAGAGCACGTTCGTCTCTGGCCTCGCTCTGTTATAATAGCTGCTTGACAGGTGCGCATCCTCGTCTTTCAAACAAGTATCATTATAACCTTTATAACAATAATGTAAACTTTATAGTTACTTCCACTGTGTTTGTCTGATATGAATAACACACGTCAGCAAATTATTATTATTTAAAAATAATATTTATTTATTATTTGAAAATTATTATCTTATGTGAATAGATTTTTATTGCTGCTTCCACAGATATCAGTGTGTTTTTTTCAATCTAAATGTAGGCTATTGTTTTACCAGTGCTTATGTGTATTTAATTGTCTGAAATCTAAAAATAAACATTATGAGGTTGAAAACACTGCATAGTGTTGATATATGACAGCGTTGATCTCGTCCGTCTGGCTCAGTGAACCAATGCCAAAGACGCAACAGTTTGAATCTGGCAGTAATGTCACGTCACTGAACATTTTAAATCCCATATGGGGATAAGGTTAAATTATTATTTAACTCAAAAGGTTGAAATTTTATTTGTAACCATGAATACAATAATGAAACAGAGGGGGCACAAATCAGATCTGAGGGGTCAATGCCCCCTTTTGACCCCTTGTGGCGTCGGGCCTCATGAGAAAACAATTGCGTTTGAGGCCACAATATGTCATTACCATGTAGAGAGTTTGTATTATTAAAAACATATAACAGGGCAGTAACCCCACGTGGGTTACTGCCCTGTTATATGTTTTTAATGTTATAGCCATATTTAAATAAAGGCTTTTTACTTTTTGATATATGAAGAGTGCCTTAGATTCCCCTTTTTTCACGTTTTGTATACCCTACACCAAAGAGCACCTAACTAATTTTTCCCAAACAATTTTTTCAGCTATTTTTTGAGCACTTTGGATTTTTTCTGATTTCAGTTTGTATTATTAATTTATACCTAATACATTATACATTCTATGGCACCTTTAAAACATAAAGCCAAAAATTGGTACAGTTACAGTATGTAGTATAAACTGTTTTTTATTGTTTATTGACCTTTGCTAAAATAATTCTTTGTTATTCAAAAAATAAATTACAATAAATGAATGAATATTATTATGCCTTCATAGTTTAATCCATCAGCGCCTCTGCAAGATGATTCCCCCCATTTCCACAAAAGTCCCAGCCTCAAGGACACGATTCACTGCGTTGTCTTTGTGATAGACACCTGCAAAGTTAAAATCCTGTCGAAAAAAATGATAGAGAAGTTTGTGACACTTCGCAGAAAAGCCAACCAGCTGGGTAAGTAACAAATTCATTATGTAAGTAATAAATGACTTTATTATTGAATATTAAAAAATAATGCACATTATGTTGTAATGCCTCCACGCCCCAATGCATAAGGCCGTTACACCTTGAGTATGCATTATTTTCAAATAATTCAATGGACCGGAGTCAATTATTCGACATGGTTTGGATGTTTTATTTTAAAGCTCTCATAACACACGCTGTTTCTGCATATCTGATGTTAATCTAGAGTACCTATAGAGTAGTATTACATCCTTCATATATCTGAAGAGAGTCTTTAGTTTTATCAGATTTATAAAAGACAGATCAGCTCTAATGATTCTTTCCAATTACGTATGCAAATATTCGGAGGGAGGAGTTATGAGCTGTGGGAGGAGCGAGCACAAGCCAAGCAACACTTTATACAACGGTGTTTAACTTATGATTCCCTACATGTTAAGGCCATTTACATTATATGCATTTACGTGCCAATCTCCAACATAACACAGAAGTCTTACTTACCGCATGCAACTCATGACCCGGTTGGGACTTTTTAACGATATCCAGCGGTACACAAACACACACACCATTGTTGAGTCTTGACAAAAAACAAAGCTGTCGCCTGAAACGTCAGCTGGACCCATATTCGGAAAAAAAAACTTACACGAACCCTTGCAAAGTGCATTCGGCATAGAAATACTCTGTAACACATCCAGCTGCTTTTTTGACACTTTGTCTATGTTATAAGGAAACCAACTCTTAAACAGTGTTAACACATTAGAATGCATGAAATTTGAACTCCCCTTTAAAACATTTGACAGGTTTTGTCCTTAAAATGCTATTGTTAGTATGACAATGTTTGCAGTAATGGGAACAATGGGAACAAATTGGGCTATCAATATATGATTTTTTCTTCAGTATTTATATATAGTTTGTTTTATTTATATATTAGTGTCAGTGTTTATTTTGTAGTCATTTTCTTCTCTTTAAAATTATGAGAGAAATCTTCCTTTAATTATTCCTTTAACATGACCAAGCATCTTCCAGGTATCCCACAGCTGGTGCTGTTGACAAAGGTGGACGAGGCTTGTCCCTTAGTTACAGCAGATCTGAAAAATGTCTACCAGAGTCACTACATCAAGAGAATGGTAGGGCTAAATGGTTGACTATGGGATTATACTATGCAGTATGTTGCCTTTATAAAATACTGCATGAGTAACATTCTTGTAATCTTTCTAGTAATCAAAGTTTTCTTGTGACAGATGCAAGAGGTTTGTGGTAATATTGGAGTTTCTCTGACTGCTGTTGTCCCAGTGAAGAACTACAGCCAGGAGGTTGAGTTGGATCCTGATACGGACATCTTGCTATTGAATGCCTTAAATCATATTCTCAGAGCTGCTGAAGGATACTTTGATAATCAGGGTGAAGATGCAGTATCTGTTTAACAGCTTTAAGAAGACATTTAAGAAGAGAAAACACATATTAATAAATGCTTTGCAACTAAAATAAGTGGTTAATATTACACAGGAAAATCCCCAGTGTTTAATTAACTCTACCAGTGTTAAATCTGGTGTTAAAAATATAACTCTGAATCAGTGTTAAAGTTAATGAGATAATGAAGTGATGATTAAGACATTAATGGTGAACACCTGCTGGTCATTCAAATCAATTACATTTTGGACATTTTCCTGTCTCTAAATTTTTATTTTCATGACTCGTTTTCTGGAGAAAATACTAAAACAATAAAGACAAATTATTAAATGCAATAGATGAATACTGTTGGGTGTATGCCTCCAAAAGCTGCAATCTTTCACGTTTGCCTCTCTATCAGCATCTCTGTTTGAAAAATAAAATGATAACTTGCAGAGTTATTTTCTAAATGGATAAGTTTAACTTCTAAACAGCTGTCAGAACAAAATACAAGTGCTCAACTATTCCAGTATCCACACACGTGATTTAGTAGACAAATCTTCTTTCTGACGTGATGTCTCACAAGTCAAATAGACATTTATCACAAAATGTAGCACATTAAATCATAAGTTTGTGTTTGTTATGAGTTCATTTGAAATCACCATTACTGTGATTAGTGTTTCCTTTAGTTAGGCATTTGTCCCTGGACCTTCACTGATCTAACTCTCCTCTTTTGGAAATAGCAACAATGTTTTAGTAAGACCACTTCCAGACCTTCTCAGTGTATTTTTACTATATTCTACTCTACAAATCATTGAAACATTTGATCACAAATTAATTATGAAGAAACAGGTATATAAAAAAGCTCTTTTCAAATGACATAGTATTGAATGAGACTGCCGTAATGCTTTAGTGTGTGTTTTTTTGTTGTTGTTGTTTTCTGCTTAAGAGAGACTTCATGATTTCTGATACAAATCTCAACAATTGTGACAGTTAATGGTAAGAAAGTTGCTAAATTTTTGTCATGTTGCAATGCATGATGGGGTTTATGAATGAGTTTTCTACAATCCTGGTACCCAGCAGAGGTGTAAAATCCATGTGCCAGGAGTAAATGTTCTCCCCAGTATTTTGTTCCAATCACCTGGATTTGCTAATTAGCACAGTTTTTCAGCAGAAGGTGACCTCCTGACTCGTTGGTGTTTTAAGCCCTCAACGAAGCCTTCAAGGCAGCGCTGCCTGGCACTTCCCGTGCCCCGAGCGTTTCAGCCAATCACAGCTCTGGTCCTAGATATCGAGGCTTCCGCCAGCTTCTGGCAGTTTGAGCTCACCGTTGGTCAGGTGAGTAGCGCAGATATGGTAAGATAGGAATGTGACTGTATTTTAATTCAGCTCGAAATGTTTAAAGCATTTAAGGGACGTGTTACTGCGTTTTCACGTGTCCGTGGCACAACTATTTTGTGCTAGTTTCACGTCTTGGTTACTCAATTGTTTTTCCTATTTTCTTACATTGTTGCCTGTGATTGGGGTAAGAACAACTTTGTTACATAAAATGACGTCCTCACCTTAACCCAACTCCAAGTGAAAGCAGTTTAAAATTCCTAAACATATAAACCAATGTTTAAAATGACATCTGCATTTATGCCAAATGCAACTTTATCATCGCACGAAAACAGTTTATAAATCAGACGAAAGACACAAATCTAAGGCCCAATCGACAACGATAAGAAAATAGGAAAAACAATTGAGCAACCAATACGTGAAACTGGCACAAAAAAAAGTTGTGCCACACACACGTGAAAATCGCCGTAACAGGGCCCTAAATGCTCAAAACACTTCAAGCTGAAATAAAATACTTCTTCTTCGAGCTTATTGGCGGCTCACATTCCTAAAAGAGCATTACCGCCATCTACTGTGGGTATTGGATCAGAGACACTATAATCCGATGTTGCTGCGTTGAAATAAAATACAGTCACATTCCTATCTTACCATATCTGCGCTACTCACCTGACCAACGGTGAGCTCAAACTGCCAGAAGCTGGCGGAAGGCTCGATATCTAGCACCAGTGCTGTGATTGGCTGAAACACTCGGGGCATGGGGAGTGCCTTCCAGGCAGCGCTGCCTTGAAGGCTTTGTTGAGGGCTTAAAACACCAATGAGCCAGGAGATCACCTCCTGCTGAAAAACTGTGCTAATTAGCAAATCCAGGTGATTGGAGCAAAATACTGGGGAGGACTTTTACTCCTGGCACATGGATTTTACACCTCTGGTACCCAGCATGCATTGCGGCATGAAGCTTTGTTGTTGATTGTCACCATGATTGTGTTTTATAGGCTGATTGTTGATGTCTCAGTGTGTCTGACTTACACCATAGATTAGATTTGGGTAAACAATATTTAACTCTTTAGGGTATGTGAACTTTTACAGCACTGTTGTATTTCATGGGAGCCTCACAGTGTTGGCAGAGTTGTTTTTTTAACACCAATCTTGGTGTGGATTATATAAACACAGAGCAGTGTTAATTTAACACTGGGGATTTTGCTGTGTAGGTATTCCGCAATTATTTTCTCCTCTTACAGTATATCTTCTAGCCAGATGGCCAATAAAGGTGCTACATGATGCCATAGAAAAAAAACATTTGTGGCTGTATGGTTTGCAAAGAAACTTTCTGTTGAACAAAAGTTTCTTTGTAGTAAAAAAAGTTAAAAAACTTTATAAAAGCAAAAAAAAGTTCTTGAGAGATCCTTTGACTGAATGGTTCTTTGAAAAACCTGTGTTTTTTATGGCATCGCAGTCAAAAAAAAAAAAAATTTGGAGCACCTTTATTTTTAAAGGGATACTTAAAATGAAAATTCTGTCATTATTTTCTCATCCTCATGTTGTTCTAAACCTGTATAAATGTTTTTTTTTATGATGAACACGAAAGAAGATATTTTGAGAAATTATGTTAAACACACAGCAGATAGTGACCATTGACTTCCATAGTAGGAATAAAAAATATGATGGAATTTAATGGGCCAACCGTCCACTGTGTGCTTATACCATCATTTATCAAAATATATTCTTCATCATTTATCACATCCAAAATATTTTTTTCCTACTATGGAATGGTCACTATCTGCTGTGCGTTTACCATCATTTCTCAAAATATCTTCTTTTGTGTTCATAAGAAAAGATAAATTCATACAGGTTTGGAACACATGAGGATGAATAAATGATGACAGAATTTTCATTTTAAAGTGAACTATTCCTTTAAGAGTCTAACATATAGCCTACTAATGCTTTCTTGCTGGTTTGATGCTGCTATTGCTATAGTACCTTAATGTGTTCAGATATAATAGTCTAAATGTTAACAATGTTTGAGATTCAATCGCTTTGTTTACAAAGATTAATAAATGATGAAGTGCAATTTTTGGTTGTTTGAAATGTTATAGCTTTTATTATTTACAGCTTTCATTCAGCTTAAATTTTAACAGAAGTTAAACATTAGAGAAAATCAAACATTCAGCAAATGTACAAACATATGACTAAAACTGCCTTGTCTACATAGAAAGCATCCACACACACCTGACATGAGGACTGTGTTAAGCTCTTGTTCAGACAGGCAGCATCATGCACCCAAACCCATTTTTAGTATGAAGAGCAAGCATGAATCTGTATGAATATGTTTTGTAATTTAATATTTTGTAAATATTAACATCTAAACCATCAGGTTGGATTTGTGTCATTTATTTAGGAAACAACATTGTTATTTATTGGATTTTTATGACACTGCCACTGTTCTACATAAAATCATCCTACATAATGTAAAGAATATTGTGAAAATATAATCATTGATATCTATTATATTGATTGAGTAAGATCAAAGATTGAAATCAATCTAAGTAATGAAATACTCTGGTGATGTAAATCAAGACATAAAATACACACTGTAAAGTTTCAATTTAGACACTTAAGATGTTTTTCGGTCACACGTGTTGTTATAAAACAACGCTTCTCTTTTTTTTTTATTGACGTATTGTATAACGGTCCCTAGCATTTCTTTAGAAACGAAAGTAGCCTGAATGTGACGGTGCGCACGCGGGCACAGAGCGTGAAAGAAGAAAGGCAAACGAACTTAACACCCATCCAAGGTAAGCAACGTTATTTGTGATTTTATTTCTTTGTTTTGCATTCGCTATTCCAGTAAACATTAATATAATCTGGGCCATATAATCAGGCGATATGGGTTCTACGTGGGCATGAGGTAAAAATGAACAACCTTTCACAATGTGTGTAATTTCTAGGGCTGGATAGGTCACAGAGGAAGTTGCGATATGCAATGGACACATACTAAATCATCATACAACATTATATAACTTTATTTCTGTAACAAGACATTAAAGTTCAACATTTATCCACTAAGTGGAGCCGTCGTCCTACATTGCTCTGCTAAAAGAAGATTTAGGGTGGTGTATACCCGAGTTGATGTCGTCTTCTTTTGTGTTTACATAAAGGCAGTTGGCAAACCAGGTTTTGATAGGATATAGTGTGAATACATAGGATGGAAAGAAAAATACTACTAGCTACCAAAAAAGAAGAAAAAACAAACTAATAAATAAAATTAATTGAATAAATCCCTTACATTATGTATATGACACTTTTATATCTCAAATGCTTAAATAAAAATGGGCAGTAGGCATACCCTTTTTCCTGAGCACCTGAAATAAATCTTTAATTGCTAATAGGCTTTATGCCCAGCTGCACTACTCTCTGAACTTCAGCCAGCTCCTTGTTTCCTGTCTGCCATTTTTGGACAAACTGATTACTCCAGGTGTGTCTGATTATTGTTGTTGTGACTACTGAGGTCAGGCACACCTGGATTAATCAGTTTGTTTATGACTACTGAGGTCAGGCACACCTGGATTGATCGGTTTGTCCAATGGTGGCAGACAGGAAGCGGGGAGCTGGCTGAAGTTCAGGAAGTAGTGCAGCTGGGCATAAAGCCTATTGAACTCTAAGGGGCTGTCCACACGGAGACGCGTATCACTATATACGTATAAATTTGTTATCGTATTGGCGTTTCATCCACACGTATCCGGCGTTTTGGGAGACTGAATCCGCTATTTTTTTAAAACCGGGTCCTAAAGTGGATAAATCTGAAACCGACACCCTGGCGGTTTCGTCTGTACAGCCAATCCGTATATTTTGTGAAGCGAAAACGTCATCACATCACGTGTCGGAAGCGTCACACGTAACAGCAACAACAATAACGGCGGACTACGTGATTGTGTTCGTGCTACAGAAGCTACTAAAGCCTACTAGCTTTATTACAGAAAAATCTATTGCTTCTACGCAATTGTGGTGACCAACAAGCGATAATGGACAACACCATACGTTGGTTATGCGCATGCTCAAAGTCTTCTTCTCCGTGTATAGTGTATATCTGTGGCAGAAGTACAGCGCCCCATACTGGTCCGGCATATATACTACACCGCTTTCAGTCGGTTTCAGTGGTTTTGTGTTTACGGATTATTTTTTTAGAGCAAGGAAAAAAAATTATCGGATAGGGAATGCACCGGCTTCGTGTGGACATAGCCTAAGGGTGGGTTGCACCAACAAGGATTAAATTAAGCAGAGTTTAGAGCTAATCTAGGGTTTGTTGACCTCAGTTTAATTTTAATTCGAGTTGTGTTGCACAACTTAAATTTAAACACAGATTAACAACTCTTAGATTAAAACTTTAAACCCTTCATCTGCGATTTATTTTGTCTGCCATGTTGAATTTTCCGGTGTAATTAAACAGCAACAATGTTGATGTTGTCATTCAAAAAGGAAATAAACAGTTTATGCAAGCAAAGGTAATTCAATTTTTGTATTATAAATCACCTACATACACCGGTAGGCTAATCTAAAGGTCTGATTCAAATAAAAATATTTGACAATCTTTTAAAACAATCAACAGATCAGGAAATATTGTGACAGGAAATATCGCAAAGCTTAGATATTGTGATATAATGAACAAGATGCGTCGACGCATTTGTCATGAAGCGCCACCGTGTGTCCGTTCATTCTGTCCTGTCGTAAATCTCTTTTTTTGGACTACAACAAACACACAGATTGTAGGCAACAGTTTACTTTCTGAGATTGGTGATGTAGACAAGACTGACATTATCATAATTCATCCCATTTCGGACTCATAGCCTGTAAATTAACTCCTGTTAGCATTTTATTGTTGCGTGAATATTTTAAACATGGTAAGGAGCGTCACATTTCCGGCTGACGTCAGAGGTATTCAGGCCAATCACAACGTACAGATTAACTGGCCAATCAGGGACACAGAGCTTTAGATCTATGCATTTTGTACAAAATCAATGCGTTTGAGGAAAGCATTATATTTGGAGCTACAAAAATGTACGGTATGTGGAAAATAATGTGTTTTTTAACCATAAACCACACAAACACATTGTATTATACCAAATACACAAAATAACATAGCTTTTAGCAATGAAATAGGTGCACTTTAACTCTTTACTCCTGATTCACAACCTAGGGAACTGATTGAGACACGCATAAAGTCTATAAAAACAGCGTTTGTGCAACTGAATGTGTGAGTGTGTGACCATCCGCCTTTGTTGGCAGCTTTTCACAGATGAAGTCATTGTTTATTAACTTTACAGTAAGGTATGTATTTCACAAATTAATTAGCAACATACAATTAACAAAATGCTTGAATATCAACCCACTGATCTAATGTGTAATGTACAAGCACAATGTTTTCATATCAGTCCTGACTTCTAATGCGAACCCACGGTGTTCTGTATGGAATTTAGACTTTTATAAAACTATAGCTGCTGTTTACATTTATGGATTTGGCAAACGCTTTTTTCCAAAGCGACTTATGCAGCGTTTACACCAATTGCGTTTCAGGCGTCAAAATCGCGTCTACCACGCCTAGTTGGCCGCTTGAACAGTTTGAATGCATTTGACGCACGTCAGAGGCAAAATCCGCTTCTTGTGGTAGGGGCAAGTACTATGCGGTTGTCTGTTTGCAGGATGGCTGATGTTGATTTTGCATTTATTGATATTTAGTCACCTTACTATAGGGGTAAAATAAACGTCGTGGGTCGATAAACGTCACATGACTTAAAAGTGAAATCTTTATTTACAACTTACCAGATTGCCCAATGTGCTCACTGACACTCTTTCAAGCGAGGTCCTTTTTATTCCTGTCTCTATAGAAATAAGACTTAACATTGAAATCACTCGCGCTTCACGCCTCTACTGCAGCTGGTGTAAACGCAGCATTACAAGGTATACATTTTATTCCCTGGGTTCAAACCCATGACCTCTTGTGCTGTTAACGCAATTCTCTATCACTGAGCTATACAGGAGAACAACTCAATTGTCCAACTTAAACAAACACTGATCATCATAATATATAAATACAACAAAACATCAAGATCTTAACCTACTAAGTGAATTGTGTTTTCTACAGCAGTATTTTACAGAACATTCAGAAATAATGTTAAATAATATAATGTAATGTTTCTCTGTCATTTACATAACAAGCAAAAAAATTTTTTATACAAAACGGGTGTTTTAAACATTGCAAGAACATAAAACATGACATTGCCATAAGGTTTGAAAATGATAAAATGTAACATTCCTCTAATATTCACACAGCCAAGAAATGTTTTTAAAACGTTAAAAAAACTGGACACTTTTTATGTTGGCATAACTTTTTTGGGAACTTTAGGAACTTAGAACCTTCTTTCTGTTAGCTGGGGTACTACAGTAGAATTGGAAGTTAAATGTATCTTGCATGTTGACATCTTGATTATGGGTGGGGGGAAATGTATATGATGCACTTATGCAAAACAAATATTTTCAAATTGCTTACTTTTAGGTCATCATCATGAGCACATCCATCACATCCAGGTTGTCCGATTGGCAGAAGAAGAAGCTGCGATCATTCCTGAACCATGCCAACATCAGCCTGCTGTTTAAAGCCAGCGTGCATGGTTACAATGTTAATGCTTTCCACCAAAAGTGTAACAGACAGGGACCTACTGTTGTTGTTGCTTACAATAACTCTGGTTTTGTTTTTGGAGCTTACACTAGCAAAGATTATGGTCAGACAAATACTAATATTGCAGATGACAAAGCCTTTCTCTTCAGCTTTAATGGGAATAAAGTCAAAGCAGATCCAATGCGTGTGGTCAGTGGAAATCCTCAGTATGCTTTTACTGATTCAGGCCCAAACTTTGGCTCTTTAGTGTTTCTTTATAACAACACGGCCACAGTCTACAGTAATCCTGGTGGGCAATACCAGTTTGATCCACTGCTGATGCATGGGAATGATTTACAGCTGGTTGAGTTTGAGGTGTACAGGGTGGAGGGTGAGTATTATTTTGACAAAATTACATGATTTATTTAATCAGAAAAAGACTATAATGATGTTTTCTGTTATTATATGTGTGAATACTATAATTTCTGTGTTCTGGTCTGTGTTTTCACCAGACTGTGGGGCTCTCATGGAGAAACCATGGAGAAATGTCCAGTGGAACGCTGAGTGAGTCAAACTTAATATTTTCTTCAAAAACATTTAGAGTTACTTTACATTGTTGTTTTAGGTCCACATCATTTAACAGATTGCTTCAGTTTGATTTGATTCATAATGTTTATTAGGAGAAGGAAGGGACTCCTGGGCACTATTTCTGAGTGGAAGCCTTCAGTTAGCTCAGTGAAACAGGCTCGGATTTTAATGGTGGGCCCTGTTGGTGCCGGCAAATCAAGTTTCTTCAACTCCATCAACTCTGTATTTAAAGGTTATGTGAGTGGTCAGGCCAACACTGGCACCGCTGGCTCCAGTTTAACTACTCAGGTAAAGGTGCTTTGGATTAAAGTGTCTGCAATAATTTGCTGCAGGTTTAACAGTTAACAATAAATATTTGTGTCATAGTTTCGTACCTACAGCATAAAACCAACCAGCAGTGTAACTCGTATTCCATTCACACTGTGTGACACGATGGGTTTGGAAGAGGGATTGAACGCCGGGCTGGATCTAGATGATTTTTCTAATATTTTGAGAGGTCACGTTCAAGACAGGTATCAGGTGAGAACTTTTGAACTAGAAACATCTAGTGTTTGTATGAAGTCTGATATTAAGTGTGTTCTCAGTTTGTCACACCACAGAATAATGTGATATAACCACCAAGCCAAATTTGAGAAAAAAATCTTCGAAAAACATGCATGATTCTTGTCTCCTAATCGTTGAGGGCCAGTAACTTATTACTGCGACCAATTTGGGACCACATTTTTTAATGAAGCAACTTGATGGAAAAAAGTCTCTGCAAGTCTCCCTGCAGTTCAACAGACACACATTAGGCCCATGTCTTGGTCTAAACCAATCAGAGATAGTTAAGGGTGGACCCCTCCCTCTGATTGGCCGTGGTCCAGATATTCCTGTACGTCAGTGACGCGCAGGTCAATATATAAACAACCTGCACCCGACCGACGTTTTCAACTACCCTGCCCGCAACTATATATATATATATATTGTACCCGACCTGCTTCCTGGCCTGCATTTTTAAAAGTAGTAATTGTTTAAAATAGTAAATTGGCATCTTTATTTCAAATGACCGGACCGACCGTGACCCGAATATCATAAAAAATATTTGTGGATGACTCGTAACGGGTTGAAAGTAAACTTTATGTACAGCAATGATGTTACATGCGCGCAATTTATAGGAGTTATCGGAGATACACTGAAAAAAGACATTTCACTGGATTTAGTCTGTAGCTGTATCCAATCTAGCCAGGAACGCTATTTTGATCCTAATCCTACCTCTAAATCCTAAACTTTTCGGTGTTTGCCTGTATCCCTATTACTGCCCCTGCCAGACTGGGTGTTTTAAATAGAGAAATAATGAATAATTCCTTCCTTGATTCGTGTTGTTATGATATGGGATTTAAAAATAAATCCCATATCATAAAAGGACCTTTGCATGACTCTGCAACAGGGAACTGAAACACTAAACATGAGCACGAACTTGCACTAACTAGTAATGAGTATTACTTTTTTTTGAGTAATTAGCCCAACATTGTTGAGGGCGTGTCTCCTGTCAACCTGAAACCACGCCCACTCACGGGAAACCTGCCGTCTCTCTCAACTTTCAAATATAGGTGCTGGTCATATAATTAAAAATATCTTCAAAAAGTTGATTTATTTCACTAATTCCATTCAAAAAGTGAAACTTGTATATTATGTCCATTCATTATACGCACAGACTGATATATTTCAAATGTTTTTTTTTTTCTTTTAATTTTGATGATTATAACTGACAACAAAGGGGAATCCCAAATTCAGTATCTCAGAAAATTAGAATATTGTGAAAAGTTTCAATATTGAAGACACCTGGTGCCACACTCTAATCCGCTAAACTCAAAACACCTGCAAAGGCATTTAAATGGTCTCTCAGTCTAGTTCTGTAGGCTACACAATGTTTTGGAAGACTGCTAACTTGACAGTTGTCCAAAAAACGACCATTGACACCTTGCACATGGAGGGCAAGACACAAGACGCAAAAGAGACTGGCAGTTCACAGAGCTCTGTGTCCAAGCACATTAATAAAGAGGCGAAGGGAAGGAAAAGATGTGGTAGAAAAAAGTGTAAAAGCATTAAGAATAATCGCACCCTGGAGAGGATTGTGAAACAAAACCCATTCAAAAATGTGGGGGAGATTCACAAAGAGTTGACTGCAGCTGGAGTCAGTGCTTCAAGAACCACTACGCATAGATGTATGCAAGACCTGGGTTTCAGCTGTCGCATTCCTTGTGTCAAGCCACTCTTGAACAACAAACAGGGTCAGAAGCGTCTCGCCTGGGCTAAAGACAAAAAGGATTGGACTGCTGCTGAGTGATCCAAAGTAATGTTTTTTGATGAAAGTAAATTTTGCATTTCCTTTGGAAATCAGGGTCCCAGAGTCTGAAGGAAGAGTAGAGAGGCACACAATCCACTTTGCTTGAGGTCCAGTGTAAGGTTTCCACAGTCAGTGATGGTTTGGGGTGCCATGTCATCTGTTGGTGTTGGTCCACTGTGTTTTTTGAGCTCCAATGTCATCCATCAGTCTCTGTGTAATGACTGAATTCAATATACAAGGTTCACTTTTTGAACTTTTTGGTGATATTTTAATTATATGACCAGCACTTGTACATCTACAAACCTGAACAGATGCTTGGGATTGTATTAGGGGCGGGGCCATGCTCAGTTGCTCTAGTGCATCATTGAGCCACCGTTTTAACCCCGCCTAAATAATCCTGAACACAGAAATGTGGAAAAACTGTTTAAGGTATAACACAACAATTCACTGCATAGTTCACAGTCTTTGTATTGTGTTTCAGCAATACATTTCTAACAGAAACAATTCTCTAAATTACTTTACACACACTTCGACAGATATTTGACTTGCCAGTTACGTATAATAATAAATAAAAGAAAAATATGAGAGAAAAAGATTAACATGAATCCCTCAGAAAATATTTTAGTAGTTTGGGTATAATTGTATTTTCTTTGTTTTTGTAGTTCAACTCATCAATGCCTATCCAGCCAGGCATGCCTCATTTCATTAACTCACCTGGCTTAAAGGATAAGATTCATTGTGTTGTATACGTCATTGATGCCTGCAAAGTCAAGATTCTCTCTGACAAAATGATCGACAAGTTTGCGGTTTTCCGAAGAAAAGCCAACCAGCTGAGTGAGTTAACCATATCTTAAACTAAAACTTAGTCATTATTTACTCAATCTAATTTCATTTGAACCAGATTGACAGCTGGCCCGCCCAATCAGAAATGTAAAAAATACTACTCTGTATAGTTAGACATGTATACTACTTTATGTGGTGTAATGTATCTATTGCATGTTATGTTAAAAACAGTAAAATTATAAGTAAGCCTGATAACTATTTAAAAACTATTAAAGCAGTTGAATGTTGCGTTATAATGAAATATTCCCGAGCAGCTTTCAGCCATGATCACTTTGAGAACTTTTTTTTGCAAGCAAGTAGAAAACGTATTTTGAATAACAACACGTTATAAATATGTGCTGCGCGCTTTCCTCTCAATAACATAAACACACAACAAATATGACAGCGGGGTAAAAAATAGAAAGAAAACATCTGATCACAGTGATGTTGTTTGATATAGCGATATAGCAGCACTATAAGTCACGCCACGTTTATTGCTACACTTTATACAATATAGCCTATTGCTTTTAAGCAACAAATAGCCTATCATAACAACCTATAAGCCTACTGTGTAATTGAGACATTAATTTAAGAAATGCATTAAAGCAGAAAGACGTAGGGCTCTATCTTACACCCGGCGCAATGCAGCGCAATGCGCGACGCAAGTGTCTTTCGCTAGTTTCCACCCTAATTTTCACGTTTAGCGCCGCGTTGTTTAAATAGCAAATGCATTTGCGCCCCCTTTGCGCCCATGGGCGTTCTGGTCTGAAAAACGAGGTGTGTTCAGGCGCATTGTTGGCGCGTTGCTATTTTGAGGCAACTAAAATAGACTACGCCATTGACCAACAAAAACCTGGTCTAAAGTCTAAAGTCAATGGCGCAATGTGTTTTATGTTATTTAAAGAGCGCATTAGTAATATGCGCCTATAAACGGGAGGACAACGCGGGTTTGCTTATCACAAAGTACATAAATGCACAGCAGCACAAAAATGCTTTAAAATATGAAAGATTAAAGAATTGAATTTAAGAGATTATTATTGAGTCTCTTGGACATATTTATAAATGAGGATTGATTATGAGACGTTAGAAGGCGCAAAGAGCTGCTTTACCTGCAGCCTGATAAGTAAATAAATGCTTTGCTTTAAACAAATGCGTCTGTTTTTAAATGTTTTTTTTAATGCTACCTCACGGATTTATTGTATATGATGTAGCTGTGGATATGGCGAGATGAGAAACATTTGTAAGTAATGCTTAAAAAAACTCTTTGCTAAAAAAAACGCTGTCCAAAGTGCTGAAACGTGAGGAGAGCCGTTTGTAATTTCTTTATCTCCTGTTTGTTACAAATAAAGTATTTTTAGAGTACAAACCTTATCTTACATACTTGTAAATTATTTTTTGATGATATTGGATAGCCATACATTTAAAGCAATTACAAGCCTGCTTTTTACTTCCATGACTAAAAGAAAACGGGTTTTAAAGGTTTTAATAAAAAAATAACAATTTCAATACAAGTGAAAAACAACACAATTATTTAACATTAATCTTAAATTGGGGATCTTCTTCCTCCGCTTAGTTTTTCAGTTTACAAAGTCCGTCATCTAAATAGGGATTAGACATAGCGCCAGCGCAACTTGCTTTTAAAGGGAATGAGAGCTGTGACTCTCATTGGTTTACTGCACGTTACGCCCAAAATACTCCCATTACAATAGGACCTACCCTTTTCGACCATGCGCTCGACGCAAAAACGATTTTTCCCGTCGTTAAATTAGCAAAAGCGGATTCGGACACGCCCATTTAGACGTTGCGCTGTGCGCTTTAGACAATGCGCTTAGATCGTTAAAATAGGGCCCGTAGGCTGCGGAAATATAGTGGGTTCACTTCAATCCACACCACAGACGTTCTTGGTTTGCTTCTTATTTATTAAATCGAGGCAATTGTTTGATCAAACATTGATTAATATTAAGATACAATTTATACAAAACGAAATTCATGTTAAAGAAAGTCTTTCTACAAAACAAACCTCGCAAAATCGCTTGCCCGACGTCCATTATGGGCTATGGCGAATTCCTGTCGGGCTAAAAAAAATGATGCGCCTTGGCCGTCGGGCGGAGGAAAAAATATTGTAATGTGTTTGCATTCTCTCAGATTTAGTTAGGTAATTATGTTGTATGTAATTCGGCGTCATCTTGTTAGCCATTACTATCCTCACTAACAAGTGAAACTGTCAGGAAATGAAGTGAAAGCATTAAATCCATTATTCCTTTCGTTCACGTCTGATATGCGCGCTCCTCGGCTCCGCTCTTCACGAGTAGGCTTGCTCTTGTGCTCATCGAAAAGTATATTAAATGTTTATTTATTTGTCATTTCGTTTAACCCCAGAGTCTAACATTATTCTAGCAATTCCTTTTTTCTTTCTTTATTTAGTAAGTTAACTTAAATATGTGAGAACGAAAATATATTTTTAGTGATTTGCATGAAGAGAATATGATGTTAAAAGCTTCATTTTAAGCAGTTAGTAGCCGTATTTATTTAAACACTTTAATAGGTTATTTAAAAAAGTATAAGTTTTTTTTTGGTTCATTTATATTTCCTGTCACTGTGTGCAGGTTCTTTTTGTAGGCTATGAGAGCCCAATTTTTTTTACCAAAAAGGCTTAATAAATGTCACCTTGCATTACAATTTAAAGTATCAATAATGTCAAAAATGTGACGTGCAGTTCGGGTGTGTGTATATGCTGTTTAAATTAGTGTTCTGAAGTTTTGACGAATTTTATAGACTTGTTATAGTTTCTTATTCAAAAGTGACACCCATAGATTCAGGCCCACCCGGACTTAATCCATGCCCACCCATATGTCACGTTCTGCATCCGCCACTGTTCAGAACCCAAACAACTCTTTTTAAAAATGTGCGTTTGGGTTCTGAAGAACAAAGTAAGACAATGTGTGGTCAAACAACATGAGAGTAAATAATGAGAACGTTTTTGGGTGAACTATCCCTTTAACTACAACTGACTGAACTGAATCTTGAGCTTAATTTTAAATGACATCTATTTTGTGGTTTTGGTGTTTTTCAGATGTTCCTCAGCTGGTCCTGCTGACTAAGGTGGATGAAGCGTGCCCATTAGTGGCAGAAGACCTGAAGAACGTCTATCAGAGTCATTACATTAACAGAATGGTAAGTTTTGTGCTCAGTGTTCTGGTCTGATGATGTTTCTGAGTGTTGAGTCTGATGAATATATTGTGTGTGACAGATGCAGGAGGTGAGCGCTCAGCTTGGAGTTTCTCTTTCTGCTGTGGTCCCAGTAAAAAATTACAGCAAAGAAGTGGATATAGAGCCACAAAATGACATCTTGCTTCTGACCGCTGTTATTCAGATGCTCAGAGCAGCTGAGGGATACTTTGATGATCTTTACAATGTGGAGGAAAAGTCTGCCTAGATCAAGTCATTTCAGTTTTACAAAATAATGTCCTAAATAACCGGATCTGTCTTTTACAGTACCAATACGCTGTTAAAAAGTGTGTTAAGTTTAGCACATGTTTAGAGGCGGATTATAGTAGATGCTTAAAGTGGCAGCTGTATCTCTGTTAGAGTATTATAAGGTTCGCAATTATTTCTCTTTGCTTGTTACTCTGAAAATGCAAATAATAAATAAAACCACATGATTTTAATTTTGCTTATGGAAACTAATATTGGAGTTTCTCTGGCTGCTGTTGTCCCAGTAAAGAACTACAGCGAGGAGGTTGGGTATGGACATTCTGCTATTGAATGCCTTGAATCATATTTTCAGAGCTGCTGAGGGATACTTTGATGATCAGGGTAAAGATACAGTATCTGTTTAAGTAGACCACTTTAAGAAGACATTTAAGGAAAGAAAAAATTAATTGATAAATGTTTTGCAACTAAGATTAGGGGTTTATATAAATTCAGCCATTATTTTAACTTCTTTTAGCCAATAAACGGGCTACACGATGCCACAGAAGAACCATTTTTGCCTACATCATCCTATATAAAGTAAAAAAACATGTGTTCAAATATAATCTGATTTCTTTAATATAAGTAAGATCATGTCAAAGACTGAAAATGATTGTCCTATAATGAAATGGCTAAATCAAGATGTTTACATAAATTCTTTATCTTCATTTACAATTTTGGGGGAAAAATACATGACTGTCTAAATAATTTGGACACTGACCGTAAACACATCTTTTTTGACGTAAACGTAGCCTAATTGCGTTTCATTAGAAACAAAAATAGCCTGGGTGTGACAATTTTTGAATTTGTAATATTGTTATTAAATTAAAGGATTTTGGTCTAATTTGTCAACATTTCTGGCTTTGAAATCCAACTTGATCATTGATTTAATTATGTGTGATAAATTCTTTTTTTTTCTCATTGTAAACCAAAAATATATAAAATATGTGTATTTTATTGGCAAAATGTTATATTCATAAATGTACATATCCCTAAACAGTTCCCAAATGTAAAAAAAAATATGTGTGACCGTCATGATTTAATTATGACAATTATTTATTCTGGCGCGAGCCTCGTGTTGTTAGCCAGCCTGCACTGCAGTGTTATATTGTAGCATCAGTGAGTAACATCATAGCATTTCTCCTTTAGCCTGCACATGCTTATATCATGCTTTGCTTCACATATTAATTTGTATGCTGTAATTATATAAAACTGAAATTAAAATGTTTTTATGTCATGGTCTTGTCCTTATAAAGTCAATGGCCACACCCACCCGGCTATCGTTTTCGTTAAAAGGTTGTTGTGGCGATTTAATGTTAAGCGGACGGCTCTAGCGGTTATTATTAAGCCTTAAGAGCTCAGTAAAACTGTAAGGGCATGTCACAATGCATGGTTGTGATAAAATTACAAATTTGTATGCCAAGTATTTGATTAACCACTCATTTAAACATTTGTTTTTTGTTTTTTATATTTCCTGATAATAAAGTTTAAGAAATTCAATAAAAAATTAAACATTACAATATAAAAGGTGTAGTACAGTATATTTACACTTTATTGTAAAAGCACCCCTCCTTTCTAACAATATCTGTTAGTTAACGTGACTTTAATTCTAGTCTTAGTTTTACTGTTTTCTCTTATGTTTGCTAGTTTTAATGAATAAACGTATTTTGATGGTTAAGAGATAAAGTCTGTACCTATAGGCTTTTAAATTTCATAAGTATAAAAAGTAAAGCGGTGCTACACTACTAAGCTTTTTTAGTACCAGCAATCTCTTGAAATGTCTCACTGTGTATCACATGACGTTTATAATTTCATGCTGACTTCAGTGTTTTTGCTCTTGGGGATTTCAGTCTGTTTGTTCTCAAATGAATGAGTGTCTATTTTAGTTATAGGCATCAAATGTCAATAAGCACAATACATCTTTTAGTGTTTATAATGCTTTAAAATGTTCATCTGCTCTCATCTCCTTACAAAGGCATTCGTGCATGGGATGTGGACCTGACGGTCTGTAACTTGGATGAGCAGCTCAGATTGTTTGTTTCTCAAAATTCGTTTTGTCAATCCAAAGAAGTTAAAGGTAAGCATCACCCTCTCATTTTTGCATTGTTTAGTGTCTTCATTAATGCAAAGGCTGTAATGTGGTGCACTTTGTGACTTCAGTATATTTAGTGATGCCACTGGGAATCTTTGGAACACATGATTTAGTGTGGGATGAATATTTTTTGAATGAACAAAGAAGCAACTGTACTCAGCCCCAGCCCAGCTTCGTATATGGATTTGTACGACTAGTCTGAAACTTTGCCTACTTAACATGCAGTGTAGAAACAAAGAAATAAATACCTCGAATAAGAAGATAATTATTTATTAAAATATTCACTATCGGCACTGCATAATCAGGAGGACATTCTAAACTGTCTGTATTCAGTGTTGTGCTTGGGTGGATTCGTAGCAATAATTTGCTATGTCAGTACAAGCAGCAAAAAGGCAGGAAGGAAGTGCATTCTATACCAATTGTTCAGACTTCTGGTGAAAAACAGCAAAGGAACATTTTTGCAATAGTTAAGAAAATTATATTGCTGACTAACTAGTATACAAAAAGGTTGCAGCTGTATGAATCTGAATCACTCAGATTTCAATTTCAATTTATTTCTGGTGCCGAGGACCCTATTGTTCTTCAAAGAGTTATTATTATTTTGTTCGGGATCACACTGGAAGTACTGAGGGATTGTGAATTTTGACTTTCTTGACCTTTGACATTTAAACAGGATGTGCTCTGCCATTATAAAGTGGTGGGAATGGAGTAGTCATATTGTAGTGCCTAATGGAGAATCCAGGAGGCATAGAAAGATAAAGAAATTGTTAAAAACATGTAACTTTGATTTAGTTTTCTTTTATGATGATCCATTATTTATTGACAAATGTATTTGTTTGCCATAATGCTTGCTTTTCCAAATGTTGTCTTTTCACACTGAAAATAATGTGGATTTTTTTATTCAGATGCCAATGCAGGGAAATTATGTGCATGTACTTATCCCGATTTTTTATTTGACATGTTTTGTCTCTATTGTGCATCCCCTTTACAGGACAAAGGCCATTTGAAAACAGTACAGACGTTTTGGACATTAGCGTTATAGTCAATCCATCCGAAGGGTTTCTCTATTCAGAGGTATTGCATGCTTAAATTATATTTATTTGTATTGCACAATGGTCAAATGCAAGAGAAATGCAAAAGTGAAGTTTGCATTCCATATGCTAAGGCAAAAATTAGGCATTTGCTAAGGCAATTATAAACAATTAAATGTGTTTTTGTGATTTTTACGTTATTTTATAATAAAAAATTGAAAACAACACTACAACACCTTATGTTGCATAAAATATTTGCTGTATGCATGCAAGCATCCAGTCTCTACATGTTAGCCCTTTGTAGATGAACATTTTACAGTGAAAACAGCTTAAAATGTATTTTAAACTTGTTATTTACATAACTTATAAATATTTGTGTAATTCAGGTCCTCAGCTTAATATCAGGCATATCTCGACACAAGTTGCTGGTTCTCACAGGACAATCTCTTGAAGAAACCGGAGACCTTGTCCTGCATCATTTACACCAAATGATTTAATCCAGATCTTTTCAGATGAAGAGGTTGGTTTGAATGTAAATGTGAATTCCAAACAGTTTTATTGCCATGAGCAATAGAATAGAAAATTGTGTATATTTATTCTGTGTACACAATGAAGTATGAGAGACTGTGCTGTATCGTAAATAAGTTACGGCTGAAGGGTGTTGTTAGACACGACATGAAGCAGAGTCAGTGCAACTCCATAAGCAGTGACTTATTCACGATACAGCACTAGCCTCGAGTACCTCATTGCTTACACAGGTAAATTATAACATTTACACTGCTTTAAAAATGTGACTTTGTAAAACATTACTGATTTGCATCTTGAGAGGATGACTCTGATTTATTTTAAGACATGTCAGTGCAAGTTGTTTTCAGCTGAAACATACATTTTAGCCTGGGACTAGGCTTAGGCCTTGCCTGCAAAACCGGCCTAAAAGTCTTTGCTCCACTGGAATAAATAGTACCTACTCATTTACTGTTAAAACAGAAACTATATAGTATGAATATGGATAGTATGAATGAATTCGGACGTACTACATCCGCCATGTAAATACCGCTTTTGGACATTTTTGAATAAAACAACGCCTCTTCTTCGTTGGATCCATTGAATAAACACTTCAGGATCTTGCCAGAAAGTAGGGTCATATGGGTATTTTTCGCCTTGTTTTTAGAATACTAAAAATTCGGACATACTACTCGCCTCGCCTGCTGCTTTTCGCCTACTATATTGTATGGGAGTAGGTGGTTTCAAATGCAGTCCCTGACTGAGTCTGAACCGTAATAAAATGTTTCACATATGTTTTTGTCTTTTAAGGGTGGTTGCTAAGGGTTCTACGTAGTGATGGACAGAATCATCGGGTACAGTGGCCGTAGCCGTATTTTATTGCAAGGACTGCCCACCAAACATGAGACGTCTCCCCGACGTGCAGATCATGTCTATATTAGGTCGGTTGGTCCAGGCCCTTATCTGTATGTCTATACAACGTGCAGATCTGGTACAGTATCTGGACGTCTGACTATGACCCCTCTTGGACGTCAGGTAGACGTCCAAAAGGGGTTCAGGAAATCAATACAAAAACATTTTATACAAATGTGGTCTATGAGTTCTGAGTCAAAAAACATAAACATCACATGTATTTTTGTAGAATATTTTGTTAAGCTGATAAAATAATGTAATCTTTATATATGAATGAGTGTTCAAAAACATAGCACTGCTCATAGATAAAGTTCCACCTTAAATGCTCTCTCTCTCTCTCTCTCTCTCTCCCTCTCTTTCATTAACAGAGATGTATATGCTGACGTTTTATTGAAAATCTTTTGTCACCATAATGACGATCAGTGATTCCTCTAGTTGGGCAGCCCGACTCTTTGACTTTTCAAAGTAGTGTTTGGTCTTCGTAAGAGTGTTTGCTAAAGCATGTTATTTGCTTCAAAGACAATTTGTTATAAACAAAACTCACATGTGGATTTTACAACTTCATTCAAAGTTTACCAAGAGTAATACCACATATGTAAAGTCTGTAAATTCATTTTGTAAACCCTGTAGTATTGTCTTAATTTCGCAGTTGATTTGAGGTGTCACATCCAACTTAATATTTAGGTTCATACCACCACTGGGAAGCGCTTATATACAATTAAAAGTCCAGATTTCATTGTCACATATGCAGACATCAAGAATCAGCCCATGAATCACAACAGTGGTGACACTCTCTGGACTCAGTAGTTTTATAATACCCTGGTGCAATGCATTGCAACATTTAGAAAACTCACCATCGTTGTGATTCATGAGCTGATTCTTGATGTCTGCATCCGTGTCAAAAAAATCTAGACTTTAGATTTTTGATTACAGCCACGAGGTTTCATTTTCAGTTACAGTAGGCAGCAGTATGCACAGAAGTATGTTCATTGCAGCTCCAAACAAAACTGAGATAGAGGTTTACTTCTAAACTAAATTTATGATGCCTTATCTGTGTTGTTAGTTCAGTTATGTTATATTATACCATCACTTCTGACCATTAATGTAATTAATGTGAAGCCACAAGTAAGTTGCATTGGTAACAAACACTTTGTGCAATAATAATGTGATTTAAAAAACACCATCATCAAGCACACACACTACAATATAAAAACAAAGAGTCAAACTACCCAACTAAAGGAAACACTGATCACCATGATGGTGACAAAACATGTTCAATAAAACATCAGAATCTTGTAAATTCCAAAAACGAGCAGGTAGAAATGACAAAAAATAGAGTGAATTTGGTTTGTTTAGTCAGTATGGTCCTACTTCAAAACAATGCTTTGTTAAAAAACTTTTTGTAATGGTGATGACATTGTTTTAGAGAATGTACAATGTAACAATTATCCAGCGAGAGCAAGTGTGGGAGGGAGAGTGAAGTTCACGTCACTTCACTTCAATTATTGAACGATAGAGAGAGAGAGAACGCGAGAGAGAGAGAGAGAGAGAGAGAGAGAGAGCAAGATTGCAGACGCAGACAGTTAAGGTGGAACTGGTATATTTGGGAATTATCTATAAGCAAAAATTGTTAACATTTATTCATATATAAAGATTATATATACACATATAATGTTTAAAAAGGCCACATTTTAAATAGTTTTACTTTGTGTGGAGGTCCCCTTAACATCAATCTTGGATGTTCAGAACAGGTCATAAAAAGACGTCATAAAAACTTTCATTCTGGCTCCTCATGGGACGTCGAAATGACGTCTTTTTAAGACGCTTTGCTCAGTGGGTGGAACTAACCATTTTATAATTTGATATAATTCCTGCTTTCTTACATTTTCAACAGATTGAAGCACTGTCTAACACTGTGAGGACACATGGCAAGGCAAATCTCACCTTAAGCTGCCCAAAAACTGGAAAATGGAAAACTTCTGTTCTTGGGAAACACAAGATACATGAAATTATTGACTTTAAAGTGAATCCTCTAATGGTTCTACCTAAAATGGGAGGCCTTCAGGAGTTCACTGACCTTCTTTCTGAGTCTTTAGAGCCGCAGTCTCCGTTTGACCTCTTGGAGCCTCCTGGCAGTGTGGGATTTCTCAAACTATGTCGCCCATGTTGTTATGTTTTTCCAGGAGGCAGAGGTGACTGTGCTTTTTTTGCAGTTAATGGATTTAATGTATTGGTCAATGGTGGAGCAGATTCACGCTCCTGCTTCTGGAAGCTGGTCAGGCACTTGGACCGTGTCGACTCTGTGCTGGTTACGCATTTGGGAACAGATAATCTGCCCGGAGTTAACAGCCTGTTGGAGAGGAAGGTTGCAGAGCTTGAGCAAAGTACAACTAACTGCCAGGATAAAGAACAATGGCAGAAAAATCTAATCTCTCCCGAGCTTGGTGTGGTTTTCTTCAATGCATCAAACAGACTTAAAAAGCTTCAAGGTGACCCCAATGTACTGCGAAGCAGTGATCTAGCATCCCTTACTTTACAACATCTGGAAAAGCTAAAAATCCCACCCGAGCCACTTCTACGCAACTCAAGTGGCCCAATCGAACCAGTTATTCTCTTTCAGAAAATGGGAGTGGGGTGTCTTGAACTTTATGTCCTAAATCCAGTCAAGCGTAGTAAAGAAGTAGAGTCTTTCATGCAGAACTGGCCCGAAAACAGCTTGAAATCAAAGAGCTCAGATGTTCCCCTGCCCTCTCTGGTCTCTATATGTGCTTTACTTGTGTGGCATCCTGCCAGTCCAGTTGAGAAGATTATCAGAGTCCTTTTCCCTGGCTGTACACCACAAAGTAAGATAATGGATGGTCTGGAGAGGCTGAAGCATCTTGAGTTTCTGAAGAGGCCTGTGGTGTGCTCCAAAGACTTTGAAACGACAAAATCAGATAAAAATCAGAAACTCACAGAGAACCAGGACAGTTCCAAAGCTGGAAAAAATGAGCCAACACCAAGTAGTGGTGCTTCAAAGGAACGGTTTGCTCATGGAGATCTGGAACTAAAAGACAAAACCAAAGGTGTGAATGGAAATGATCCAAAGAGTGAAGTAAAGCTGAAATCTGCAGAAAGCAATGTCAGACTTAAACCTTCTAAACTTGTTACAAGGAAGGAATCTTTCAAGGAGAAAAGCACTGAAAAAGCAAAAACATCAGACTTAAAGAAACAAGAAAATGGACAGAGAAGAACATCAGGTAGCAAGGATTCTTTAATAAGCAAACCAAAGACAGATAGCAAAACTAGTGTAAAAATAGAGGAGAAAAAAGCAAAGTCTCTTGGGAAAGATATCAAGAAAACCTCAGCAACATTACAAAACTCAAATAAACCTGCCAATGTAAAAAATGGAGCAAAATTAATTAAACAGGCAGAGGACAAATCCAAAAACTTCAAATCTAACAAGGAACAACAGAACCAAAAGCTTTCAACAGAAGATCTTAATTGCTCTGTAATGTCTTCGCCTGAAGATATGACAGCAGAATTTTTGGAAATGGACAGAGAACAGGGTAAAATTCTGGAGAAAAGTCAACATGCTGACTCTGGGAATGTGCAATGTAGTTCTATGGTAAACACTAGCAAGGCCACAGTGTCTGCCAGACCCTTTGTCAAAACAAAAAACGAGCAATGTGTAAATCTCGACCTCACTCCTACTGAGTATACTTTGCTTGATGGGGCTTTAAAAGACAATATTTCAAAAGATGGAAATGAGGAGGTTTGTGTCAGTCCTGAAGAAAAGACCTTGGAGTTAACTTCTCCCAGATCAGGCCCAAATAGTGCTGGTCATACTCCTTATCACCTGTCACCCGAGGAAACCTGGGCCTCCAGGGATCACAGTAGCTTTGGAGTTAAGATGTGTCTTGGTTCAGATAGCCAGCAAACGGGATTGTCCAAGTTTTCAGAGTCTGGATGCCCTAAAAGTAACCAGGAGAGCATCTCCACTTCCTCCAGAGAAAAGCATTCCAGTTTCCTGTCTCTTAGTTCCTTTAAAGATATAATGCCTGATATATCTCCAAGTGTCACCACCACTCACTCAATGCCAGCTGAAGTAAGTTCACCACAATCCACTGAGGTTGATGAATCCCTCTCGATGTCTTTTGAGCAAGTGCTGCCTACAGTCAGCGAGTCTACCAACGAAGATGAAACTTCCTACTCCAATGGACAACATTCCAAATCCGATTTCAAAGTAGGGATGTCTTTGTCCTTAAAGAAACCTCACACTCACAGGGCCCTTCACGATGGCTCAGAGCCACAGGGTCTTCTGCTTGATGCTACACATGATGTTGACCTTTGCTTGGTCTCCCCATGTGAATTCAAACATTTCAAACCAGTTGGCAATCAAGAAGATCCACTGTTACCTGGAATTAGTAACACCAGCCCGCTTAATATTTCAGATGATAGTGATCACTCCCAAGATTCAGCTAAGCCCCTTCCACCAGCATGTTCAGTTAACAAGGCCAATCATCTAGCTCAAAAATCTCCTCTCACTTCTGCCAGTGACTGTTTCCCCACAGCCACAGATTCAGATGTTCATCCTGGGATAGAAGATTGCCCATCTATTACAACAGATGGACTTATAGACTCTGATGAAGAATCTGGTGCCCACCTGCCATCCCATAACATAAATGAAGGATTAAATTCTTATCGAGGTAATCATCTTCTTATCCAGGATCCCCCACCTGCGCCTGTAAAGGACTTACCTCCCCTTCCACCTCAACCCGGTGCCTGTATGCCTGACCCTGTTAACAATGTGAAGGCTGGTACAACAAAGGTCAGAAAATCAACGGGAGTTACCCAGAGGTTAACATCCTCCACCAGTTTGACACAAGGAACCAAAACCAGGAGTGGAAGTCAAGGTTCTTCTGTTAGTGGCTCAAGAAGCAGTTTAGCTGGCACAAGCTCTGCTACAAAAAGATCCAGCACATCAGGTTTTGATTTTTGTCATATTTTGCCAATTATTTCATAATGTCAAGAACTGGTTTACAGGAAGGCATTGTTGACATTGGTGTGCAATTAAATACTCACCTACTTGACCAATCAACAGGTAGCAAGACTTCGGTATACTTGGATCTGGCTTATCTTCCCTCAAGCACAGCAGCTTCCACTGTTGATGTTGAGTTCTTCTGCTGCCTGCGATCGTCCTGTTATATTATAAGTGGGGATGATTCGTACAAAGAAGGCTTAATGAGGTCAATTCTGGATGCGTTATTGGAGGGAAAATCTGGATGGTCAGAAGAAGTCCCGGTTGGTACTTTATTGCATATTTATGTATCACAAGTTATATAATTCTGATGTTATAAGTGATATAATGCATGCCTACAAAATTGGTGGTCTGTGAGTAGAACACATCAAGTTTAGCATGAACTAATGTTTGACTGTATGTATTACATTATTTACAGTAATCTTATTATGTACTGTCCTACCTCTGTGTTAACTTCCAGGTGACCCTCATTCCTACGTTTGAATCACCCATGATGCACGAATGGTACCGGGAAACTCAAGAAAAACAAAAGCAACTGGGAATAAGCGTCCTGGGCAGCAACAGCACTGTGGCTATGCAAGAGGAGACGTTCCCTGCTTGTAAAGTTGAGTTCTGGTAGATGGACAGTGATGTATCTGTTCTAGTACTGAGTATCTTTGTTTGTGAACGCTATGCTCATTTAAAGTCACAATGAGACCTACTCTCGCACACTTAGAGCACCAATGATTGTTATGTACAGCTATGTTCTAAAGAAAATGTTTCTTGTCAAACAACATACAGTATATTGTGAATATTTCTTGAAATCTATACAGTTGTTTGTCACTTTCCTCAAATATGACCCATAGGCAGCAGCAGCTTGCAATTCCACAGAAACTTTCACCTTAATTCAGGGGTGGGGATTCTTGGTCCTGGAGGGCCACTGTCCTGCAGAGTTTGGCTTCAGGCCTAATCAAACACACCTTAAAAGTAATTTCCAAGTCATCCTGCAGCCTTTCATTATATTTTTGGGGTGTGTTTGATTGGGGTTGGAGCTGGACTTGGCGGGACGGTGGTCCTCCAGGACCAGGAATGCCCACCCCTGCCTTAATGCATTTTGAAGTTTAGGATGCATGATAAACTCGAATAACTCAGTTGGTAGAGTTTGATTGTAGGTTTGAAACATATATGCTGAATGCACTGTAAGTTTTGGATAAACCTAAGCATCTGTCCATTGCGTTAATGTGAATTTGCCAAAAATTGGATATTGGAGAAATAGTGAGTTAGGGGCCATGTAGAAAGTTCACACGATTGGAACTGACACTAGAGGGCGCTTAACTTTAAACACATTAGGTTGTCATAAGCTGCTAGCACAAATAACCAATGGGTTAATTTTTTGGAAGAGGACAAGTTCTATATTTTGCGTGACAGATTGCTTAGCAGGTAGTAAAGGTGAACACAGTAAAGTCACAAAAGCTAAATCAACACCCATAGTTGCATTTATTTACACAGCTGCACTTTGTAACTGGTTTATTATGGCTGCATATAAAGATTTAGAATGACACAAGATTCACAAAAAAGTAAATGTTAAACTTTAACATAACTCACAGCTCAAATCTTTCTTTGGAGCAGGCATACTGTACACAATTCTTTGAAAATTAAAAAACGCATTAACATAGCCCGATTTTGGATAGAAAGGGGAAAATGTGCCTAAATATAATTGATTTACTTAAAATTCTGCCTATGCATGAAGAATATTGCAAATAATCATTTAAACAAAACTGAAAGACTTAAACAAATGAGAGTTACCACTGGAAGTTAGATAAAAAAAGCCACAGATCACTCTCTATCAGTTATCTACACAATTCATCATTATAATATAGAGCCATATTTTTATACTTTTAGATTTACTTTACCTTTTTATTTTACTTAGTTTTTAAAATGTAGTATTTACATCAGTCCCTTTGACTGTTTAGGGACCAGTAGCTTTACACTAACCCACAGAAATTACTATGAATGTACTGCACTATAATAAATGGTCACCTATTACTGGTAGAAATCTGTAGAAACATAACTGCATGTAAATGACAATTTCAGTTGACTGTTTGACATGATAAGGGTTAGAAGTGTCAACTGTGGGACAATAAAGAAACATTAACTGCACATCCTCTAATATCTGTGCCTACTGTGAAGTATACAGTAAACTGCTGTAGTGCATACTAGGACTTCTATCTTTTTAGACATATCTCTTTAATTTAATACTACTGTATAAGAATGTTTAGGTTTGTGAAGTACAAAAGATTTTTCAATTCACGTGTCACTACACATAAAGCAAGATGTGCAATATGATAAAATAAATGTATTCTCATTTTATTGAATTAAAATATTAAAATGCCATTGTAAATATTTTGTGGGTTCTTTGATTATTAATGTATATTGATATGATATTAGCACACAAGAACAGAGACCTTTATGGGTGTTCAATACAACATTATGCAGCAACAGTTTTTTTGTTACTAAAAACAAGTACTGTAGTTGAACATTTTAACTCAGAAATTACTTTTTCTAGGTGTGCATAGTCTCTACATTAGCAGGACTTTAGGCTGATAGTGAAAGTAAAGTAATGGCCAATGTACTGTAACCCATACTTGGAATGTGACCTCTGTAACCCATCCAGTGAAGAACAAACCCATGCACTGCAAGTCGTAAACACACACACACACCCTCCCAGAGCAGTGATAGACAGATTACACACCAACAAAAGACACAAAAGCAAGCAAATATCGATTTGCGCTAAAAAAAACCTATAAAAATGCAATACTGTTCAGCAAAGGAAGATTTCTTAGATGCTCGTACTGCTGCTAAATATTTTTTAGTGTGCTATCATTGTCAAGCTGATATTATATCTGATGGCTGTCGCTGTTTCAGAGTAAAGCACTGCTAAAGTGCATGATACCAGTAAAAAGACAATACATTAATGGTGAGGTCTTTTTGAGACTATCAAGAGCAGGGGTGCTCAAACTCAGTCCTGGAGGTCCAGTGTCCTGCAGAGTTTAGCTCCAACTTGCCTCCGAATATCAATTCCACACCTTTGTGATTATTTACCATTACAGCCTGTCCGAATGCGTTTCCAAGAGCTGCCTTTATGCCGCCGAAGTCATGGCCTCATTAGGCAGCGAGGCAAACAGGCAAATCTCAACATTAAACCAACTGTGACCTTACAGTCGAGATGTACGCTCCCCAAACCGGTGGCGGCTGGTCAATAGGGGGTGCCGCCCCCAAAGTTGGCCAGAGAAGAAAGCTACTTTAACATGTTACCGAAAAGTTAAATACATAATGCAAATTAATAAAAAATAAAATAATTTAGTTGTACTATTTTACTGTTATTCATGTTACCATTTATTAAAAAAATCAAAAGTGAGTTTGTTGTGTGTGTCGTGTGTGTGTCTGGGGTGTCACCCAAACGGTAAAAGCATGACTTGAGGCTGAGCTCTAATTAGCTAGTTTCAGATCTGTCTTGCGCCCCAAACCCTCCCACTTACGTTGTAAGCGAATTAATATTGTTTTTTATGTCTTTGAACTCATATGATTGGATCGTTCTCTGAGTCTCATAACCGCATTGCAGATTGCCATGTAACTGCTAGATACAGTACTGATCAGTGGAAGCAAGTAAAATATCTTGAGATGAAACAAAATATAATTTTATCCTTCGCAGTGTTGTGAGATCGCATTGTGGAAAGTCCTCTTTAGACAATGTTTTAGCAATTAGTGTGCCACTTTGGAAAATGTATTAAGTAAGAATGTGCATGTTACTGTTAGCAATGTCTCTGATGTAAGGTCTGAACTGATTTTTTTCTTTATGGCCTATTTTGTTTGTTTTCGCACTAATATTTGGGAACACGGGGTGACCACCAACACCTAAACAGTAATCAAATGGCACATCATTCAGTGTGTTAAATTTATATTAAAACATAAAAAAGTATAATTTTCATGCTATGACCCCTTTAAGTTAACTGTTTACACATAGTGTATCCTTACACTCTATGGGGGTGTGATAGAGATATACTACGGTATTAAACAAGCTGAGAAAACGCATAGACTGTATAAAACGGGTCAACGCTATAATGTTAATCGCTGACATGGCAGACTACATCTGTGACAAAAGTACATTGGTACACAAGTACACAATCATAATTTTTGTTTAGATGATTTATTAATGACTCAGCATCATCTATATTAAAAAGAAAATAATCACTTTTCTCTACCACCGGACTGTGTGTCGGTGGTGGCAGTGGACCAAACCACTGTGAGGCAAGGGAGGGCGGAATCAAAATGTTTAAAACGTTTTTGTTGTTGCTCCGTTTGCATTTGTATTGTTTTACTTCTTAAACAACAATTTTAAGTAAAATAAATCATTAAATTATTTTCAATACACATATTTTAATGATATTTTAGGGGGGACAACCCTCAAATGGGGGGTCCTGACCCCCGCGATTTCCACCTATGAGTGTTGGGGTTAAAGTCAGGGCTCAACACTCCAGTGTTGTGACTTTCAAACATCATGCATGTAGTTTGTTGTGTAGATGCAGGTGTGTTTGTCTGACAGACAGTGATGTGATGGTGTTAAAACAGCTGTCCTGTAGGTAATGGAGCATCAAGGGTTTGAACAGCAGCAGGTGAAAGAGTTTAACAATAACAAACTCTCATACAGAGATATTTATACAATATTTATTTTATACACTAAATATTTTAAACATCTAAAAAATGCATGTACACTTTACGGTATTTAAACACATACAATGCAGATATTTATACACATTTGTGTTTTTGTGTCCCTCATGTTGAGCTCTGCTGAGTCATTTCTGCTCTTTGTCATGACAGAAGGCAGTTGTTTGGTTCGTCATTTGCAGCTTTTGTAGAGGTTTGTTACAGTTTAGGCTCAATACTGTAAAACATTAAAGACAAAAATCAGTACCAAACATCACAATAAAACAAAAGCACAAAAGTACATGAGTCATCTGTTATTACATTTTTTTGATTGCTAAACGTCAGTGAGCACAACTGGAGCTACATATGCAAAACTCTAACTACAGTCTGCACTACTAACAGTCATCTGAGCTAAACACTTCACATCACCTGCAAAACTCACTTCAAACAACACAACTTTTAACACATGACTCAAAACGGCTCAGTGCAGCCAAACACAAAGCAGAACCCTCACTGAGATAACACACATTGAGAGGAAAAACACTAACATCAAACACCAATACAGAAAATACAAACTTTTCATCTTTACAGTTTCAACAATTTCAGTGACTTCATATAAAGTAATGTTTTCTTCAAAGAAAAGAGTGACATTCTTTCACGTAATTTATTTACATTTTAGAGGTAAATGAAATTATTCAATTCTTTAAGGTAAATGAAGTTTACTTCAATAGTCTGTAGTAATTTATGGAATTACAGTAATGAGAAAAAAGGTAGAAACTAAAAGTACATACTGTAATTCAAAGAAATAATTGAGGAGGGGCTAATCCTGTGTGTGTGTGCCTGGTAATTATCACGTTGGGGGGACCAATTGTCCCCACAAAGATAGCAATACCAGTATTGGTGACCTTGTGGGGACATTTTGAGGTCCCCATGATATAACAAGCTTATAAATCAAACAGAATGATGTTTATTAAAAATTTGAAATAGCAGAAAGTTTTTTGTGATGGTTGGGGTTTGGGTTTGGGTAAGGGAATAGAATATACAGTATGTACAGTATAAAATGCATTACGTCTTTGGAATGTCCCCACAAAACATGAGATCCAGAATGTGTGTGTGTGTGTGTGTGTGTGTGTGTGTGTGTGTGTGTGTGTGTGTTCCCTAACAAGTCTAAAACAAGACACCTGCTTAGCCTTTCAGCTGGAATTTCAATCAGCAGTGTTTGAAAGGCACAATGCTGAAATCTTTTCAGTTTTGAATGTGTAGTTCACAGTTTTGACAGCAGTGTGTTAGCATTTGAACAAAGTGCTGTACATCCACAGTGTTGTGCAGGTTGTGGTTAAAGTCATGGGATAAGTGTGTATAGTTTTGGAAACTGTGTTCAAGCAATGAAAAACAAACTAGTGTTTGGTCCACATGGACTGCTGCTATGCAGTTAGAGTTTTGCACATGTGACTTCAGTTGTCCCCTTGAACAACAAACGTTGGAAACCTTGACAACGTCTACCATCGCAGACTGGATTGAGACGCAACTGCGTTTTATCCGCGATGTGATTCAACCACAGCTAGGACCCATCACAGCCCATAAACGTCAGAAACGAGTGAGTAGAAATAAGCTTGCTTATTTGTGGCAGCATAGGAAATCAAAGGCGATTCAGATCATCCTGAATAGTAGTGAGTATATTGAGCCACTCACCTGTCCTTGTGATACTACATTGATAACGAGTTACTATAAAAATAAATGTTTAAGGCAAACATCAAGCAACGACCCTCTTCCATCTCCACCTTGGAATAATAGTTTGCAATATGTAAGTCCCACTGACTTTCCAAACTCAATGTACTTTTCAACAACTGAAGTAGAGACTGTTTTACATAGTTTACCAAACAACAAGGCATGTGGTATAGATGGAGTTACATATGAAAACCTAAAAACTGCACAAATTTGTAACACGTTAACATCCATTTTTAATGTCTGCCTGGAAAATAGGAGAGTGCCTGAGTCCTGGAAAGGAGCAATGATTTATCGTATTCCAAAAAAAGACAATATACCTAAGGATCCATCAACATGGAGGGATATTTCTCTCTTACCTACAATCTATAAAGTGTTCATGAAGTGTGTCCTGTCTCGCGTGCTTCCCTGGCTGGTTAATAATAGCATCTTGTCACCAAAACAGAAAGCCTATATTAATAGACAAGGAATGAATGAACATGTATTTTGTCTTAAAACTGGAATAGACGATTTTAAACATGAATCTTGTAAATTTTATTCTGTCTTTTTGGATTTTCGTGATGCTTTTGGAACTTTAAATCACAATGTTATGACTAAGGCTCTTGAGGAAATCCAACTACCTCAGGTGTTCACTGAAATAGTAAAGGATGTATATAGTTCATCCTTTATACAGGTTATCTGTGGAAAACAGCTAACAGATCCAATACCTCTCCAAGTCGGCATAAAAACAGGCTGCCCATGGAGTGCTGTGAATTTTGTACTCGCCACTAATGGGTGGATTAAGTGGTTGTGTGATTGTGCTCCACCCAACGTGTTTTCCCCTAACCCTGTACAAGCCTATGCTGATGACATCCAATTGGCCTCTCGGGAAGAGAGTGTTATTAAGAACATGCTTGTCAGAACAGACTTATTTACGAACTGGTCAGGTCTGCAAATTAAGCATTCAAAATGTGCTGTTTTCTACCAGAGACGAAGCGGGGGAAATCGTTGGTACAAATCCAAAGCTGATCGAATACCTGAGTTTACTATCAACACAGAACCGATTCGTGTGTATGACCTGCATGAGACGTACACCTATTTGGGTCATAAATTTAATATAGCAGGGGAGTGGAAGGAGCAGGTTGAGTACATGGTTACTGAGTATATTTCCAGGATGGACTTAATTGATGCCTCACCACTTCCTTTGCTCATGAAGCTGGAGGCCATTAGACAGATTGCCCTGTCTAGAATACAACATCTCTTTGCCAATGTCCACCTTATGAGTAAGACCCTGAGTCAATTGAATGATAAAACGGTTTCTTTAGTAAGAAAGTGGTTTGGATTGAACACTCATACTACTAGAGACATAATTTTCCAGTCTAAACAAGACGGTGGTCTTGGTGTTCCAAATGTGGAGTGGATATACAATGCAACAAGATTGTCACATCTTATTAAAATGTTAAACAATGATGACAATACTGTCAGAGAGCTTGCTAGATCCTCTCTGCTTCTGGACATGAAAAGACGCAAAGTCCCTTTGGCAGGAGAGGGAGAGTCAAGCTTTCTGGGTTTTAAGAGAAAATCTAATTGTAAGATGGAGACACATAGTGCTGGTTTCGGGGTCTGGTCAGATTGGCTTGACCGTAATGACCTTTGTGTAAAACTTGGAGTATCCCTGGACTGGGTGAAACCTGATATAGACACCATAATTGTTTCTGAAGATCTTATAACCGATCGTTTAACCTCAGCAAGGGCTATTGTTGTGGATACAGGATTTCACCTATCACCAGACAATGCACGAAGGTACCTTGTAAGGCTACAACAACAACGACAGCAGCAACACTGGATTGGTCTTAAACTACAGGGAAAGATTGCTTGTATTCTTACTGCAGACCATTCTGTTTCTCACTCAATACTCAGAAACTCTGTGGTTGATGAAGACATAATGACTTTTGCAATCAAAGCCAGATTGCAAGTCCTTCCAACTAGACTCAATCTTTCCCTTTGGTACCCTAATTCATTCTCTTCACACTGTTTGCACCATGATAACCAGTTAATCATTGAATCCCTGTCTCATGTTTTGAATGGATGTTATGCATATAAGGGAATGTATGTTGCCAGACATGACAGAATCGTTGACTTACTGGTTGAAAATATAATTCCATGTGTTTCACAGTCTACAAAAATCTATAAGAATGTATGTGTCTCACCTTGCATGTTCAAACTCTGTAATAGTGTAAATAATGTGTTTTCAAATGTTACTGCAAAAAACCAGATGTTGTTGTTGTTGATGAGAACAGCAGAGAAGTGACCATTCTTGAAGTAGGTTGTACATTTGATTTCAGTCTGGAAGAAGCCTACCTTACTAAGCTCTTAAAATACCAGCCACTTAAAGACATTGTTGCGCAGCTGGGGTACAAATGTAAGTTTTTGGTATATATATTTGGAAGCTTAGGTAATGTCCACAGACAAGTGGTCAGAGGTCTGCAAATTGCTGGTCTCCCTAAGCCAAGAGCAAAAGCTCTTGCAAAATTTTGTTCAATTTCAGCAATAATTGGTAGTCGGCACATATGGAGAAGGCGTTGCTATTTGTACCCATAAACTGAGACCAGAGGCAATGATTATTGGATTACAATGCTTGTATCTAAGATTGTTTGTGTTCAATGAAATTTATTGTAAAATGTGAACACAAATAAAATATTAAAATGTGTTCCCTAACAAGTCTAAAACAAGACACCTGCTTAGCCTTTCAGCTGGAATTTCAATCAGCAGTGTTTGAAAGGCACAATGCTGAAATCTTTTCAGTTTTGAATGTGTAGTTCACAGTTTTGACAGCAGTGTGTTAGCATTTGAACAAAGTGCTGTACATCCACAGTGTTGTGCAGGTTGTGGTTAAAGTCATGGGATAAGTGTGTATAGTTTTGGAAACTGTGTTCAAGCAATGAAAAACAAACTAGTGTTTGGTCCACATGGACTGCTGCTATGCAGTTAGAGTTTTGCACATGTGACTTCAGTTGTGCCCACTGGCGTTTAGCAATCGAAAAAAACTGTAACTCACAACCAAACCGATTATTAGCCTCATTCACTTCCATAGCAGAAGAAAGAATACCACTGTACCGTATAATGTTTAAGTCTCAGTATAATTAAATA